>NC_090748.1:106169051-106346551 GCF_036898095.1 Palaemon carinicauda
CACATTAGGAGGGTCTTTATAATATGTGATTAATTTTCTTAATAGAACAGCAAAGCCATAATACGAATGGCTTAAGCGGGGTTTACACGGGCGAGCAGCTCGTCGAGCCTGGCTCGACAACCCTGTGTTTGAATTGATGTTCGAGCGTGTAAACGGGCTATTTGGTTGTCGAGCGCGTTCGTCGAACGGCTCGATGAAAGTCAGGCTCATCTTGACTTTTGTGGGCAGAGCTACATTGTTTGACGAACGGTGTGAACGTGTGAACGGGTGTCGAGCATCGAACCTCAGTTGTTATTCAAACCTGCTAGAGGAAACATCATTAAAGAAATTGATTATGGCTGCCATTAATGAAAGCAAGAATGAGAAGAGGAATTCGTACTTGATTTCATACATGCATATCGGGCTCATCCAGCTTTATGGAAAGTTAAATCAAAAGACTATTCCAATAAAGTAACCAGAAACAAAAGAATAGCGGCTCTGCATGAAATATTGAAAGAACTCGAGCCTGACTGCACACGAGACGCCGTGACGAAGAAAATAAAATCTTCCCGATGCTAAATAGCGTAAAGTGACACTTGGTCTTTCATGTGGAGTTATGGCCTTCCTCATAGTTGTATCTTCATAAGTAATCAAAGGGCTGAAACGATTCAGTAGATCAATATACGTGTCTTCATCCATACGCAAATGATTGCGCCAGTCATCTGGCTCTAATTTTTGACGTTGTTACTGTTTTTAGAATGATTTATTGTTAATTTATTCTCCTCATTTATTTATTTCCTTATTTCCTTTCCTCACTGGGCTATTTTCCCTATTGGAGCCCTTGGCCTTGTAGCATCTTGCTTTTCCAAGTAGGGTTGTAGCTTGGCTAGTAATATTGATAATAATAATAATAATGACAAGCAAGTTGGTGTTTGAAAATTTCTCTCTTTAGTAGCCTGTCCTTCGTCCACTTTGATCTTTTTTTTTCCTTCTTAGTGCCACTGCTAAAGCAATGGCTATCAAATCGTCTTAGTCGAGAGATGTTGACGTTGTTTTAGCACGAGGCACACTGAGGTTCGATGTACTGTCTGAAAGCTCTTCGAGCCGTTCTACAAGTAGGCTCGACAACCGGGCTCGCTGAGCTGCTCGGCCGTGTAAACCCGCCTTTAGACACCATACCAGTGAGATTACTTGAAATTCCATTCAGTGGATTTCAATATTTCTAATCTTTCTGAAGATCATTCAGTATTTATTTTTCCCACAATCACACTGGCAGTCGATTTGTTAAGTCTATTCCAAAATGCCTAATTAAACAAACATATCCTGATTATTCTTCTATACCAAGAAAATGTAAAAGCTTGTAGGCCAAAAGACCTGAAGCATTTGAAAACGTAAGGGATGATCTTTGACAAAAGCGTGATGTGCAAATAACTATAGGTGACAGTGAACAATATAAAACAGTGTTTAGATAAGGAGGATTGATTGATTGATTGATTGTGAGCTTTCTGACGGAACCATATAGCTCTCGTCACACATAGGATCAACTACTTAAGTGGTTTTCTGATGTGAAGTTAATGGAAGACAGAATGTTGTTGTATATTCTCTTCTGTCTATTTTGCTGGGCAAATTGTACACTTACGGACAACCTATTTATCGTCTTTGATACTTTATGCATCTATCAGCATAATCATAACATAAAATTTTTAAATATATAAACCAGAAGACAAAGAAATAGGAAAATAACTTAGAGATACTTGCGGTAAACGTTCATTTATAATAGAATACCATATAATTCTTAAAGAAAACGAATAGTTCACGCCTCGAATCATCAAAGAAAATGAGAGCATTATATGGGATACTAAACGAATTATTCCCCCCCCCAGAAAAAAAAAATTCACTATGAATAAGTAACTAATTCATTCTCGGTCAAACCCTATCTTTATTGGATAAATAACGTATGTTTAATAAGCAAACAATAAAAAGAAAATAATCCAGACATTGCAAGATGGTGGGATAATTTTCCTAGGATGAATTTTTATTATTATTATTAATGTTGTTGTTGTTGTTGTTATCAGTAGTAGTAGTAGTAGTAGTAGTAGTAGTAGTAGTAGTAGTAGTAGTAGTAGTAGTGAATTCAAAGAAAATAAGCGAGGGGTAAGTGGATAACTATTAAATCAACCATAATGAAAAATCGTTCAATTAATAATAGTCTGTAGATATTTCTTTTAGATTAAACATCATATCTATTATTAACTAGTATATATTTTTTTACTTCACTGTTAAAGAGTACCAACAAGCTTGTGTATAATTAGGTTATGGTTAATCAAGGAATTAATGGAACCAATAATGATAACAGATGATTCTTTCTATGGATAAATTAAATATGTACAAATAAAATTAGATATTCTAAAAGATGTAAATTTAGAAATCCTGAGTGTTTAGTATTGTTATTATTGGCACTTTAAAGTTACACTTCTTACAATTGCAGTAGGAAGACAAATATAACGCTAACTAATATAAAAAGATGAGATCACCTGTCATACTCCCACATGATATGATCCTCTTTCAAAATTTGATATTACACGAAGTGGTTGTATTATGATAGTCTTTTTCCTGGAAACGACCGCAAGGCTGGCTCTCTCTCTCTCTCTCTCTCTCTCTCTCTCTCTCTCTCTCTCTCTCTCTCTCTCTCTCTCTCTCTCTCTCTCTCTCTCTCTCTCGCTTTGTATTGAATGTTTGGTTATCCGTTAAGAGAATTTTTGACTTCTTGGTAGGTTATATATATATATATATATATATATATATATATATATATATATATATATATGTGTGTGTGTGTGTGTGTATATATATATATATATATATATATATATATATATATATATATATATATATATATGTGTGTATATATATATACATATATATAAAATGAAGTCCTTCCCATGTAAGGGTATAGAGCCTGCGGGGTTATTCATCTATTATTATTATTATTATTATTATTATTATTATTATTATTATTGTTATTATTATTATTATTATTATTATCATTGTTGTTGTTGTTGTTGTTATTGTTATTATTCTTATTACTGTTATTATTATTATTATTATTATTATTATTATTATTATTATTATTATTATTTTTTGCTAAGCTACAACCCTAGTTGGAAAAGCAAGATGCTATAAGCCCACGGGCTCCAACAGAGAAAATAGTCTAGGAATGTAATAACATTGATGTGTCCTTAATATAAACAGAAAATTAATCTAATAGATTATTAGAAAAAAAGGAGACTACCCAATATCATATAATTTATGGATTCAACAAGATATTTAAGCATAAATTGACTGACTAAGGAAATTATTCTAAAGAATATGAAAATTTGTTCAAAAAGCTATCACCAACGTTTGTCTTTAGAATAGACTTGATAATTGCATAGGAATACTGTATAAGAATACACCTTGTTTTATAAGTTAAGTGAAATGAACTCACCGAGGCAATATTTATAAACTACTTATTTGGAAATTAAACAAAGTTTATCATGTGAATAAAGAAATTCATAAAAATATTACGCAAACTTAGATTATCTTTAGAAACAAGATGAGTGAATTTTAATATGAAAACTCATATCAAACTAAACTTAAGATTTAGGCATATGAATGAAACACTAGAATTTGGAGTTTTTATATCAATGCTTTAAGAAAAAGATATTATATAAGAAACACCAAATACAAAATAGTAAGAAGCAGAAAATTGAGGTGCCGTTACATAGCTACATTTTCTATAGTCTGTAGGCCGCTGTGAATGCGATCTTTTTATTTACTAATAAAATGAGCCTGTGTAGAAAGGTAACTGTTATCAGGGTTTATATCCTATATTTTACGTAATTATAGCCTGATATACCTGTGTCTTTGTGTAATTATAGTATTTTACATAATTCTAGTCTAATTTGCTTATTATAGCTCCGACTGTTATCTTGTATAGAATAAAAACGTTTGGAAATGGTCTACGGATCTTAAATATGTGCTTAAACACACACTTTTATGTTTTTTGCCGAAAACCCTAAATTACCTGAAAATTTGTGGCTCGAGTTCTTATTCCGGCCACGAATCTTCTCGCTCCCGTAGTAGGTAAGGGGGGGGGGGGGTCCGGAGGGGCGAAGCCCCCCTGGGTAAGGATATGGCTTTTAGCATAGGTTAGGTGGGTTTTTTAAGTTAGCTTCTCCCGCCAAAATCGTTTTTAGAACGACGGCCACAGTTCAGAATATTCCAGTTTTCTACGAACTCGATTTTAGAATGACGGCCACAGTCCACCCCACTTTATAATATACTCATTTTCTATGAATGAAAACGGATCTGGCCGTCACCTACAAAGGCTCCTAATTACTTTGGTTTTATTTAGTTATAGTTTTTTTTTAAACAAACAAAAATTATAGAGTAGTACAATAAGCGTTTTGGAGAAGAAAAGACAAAAAAATTTAATTTTTGGTAGTTTAAATATATTTAGGTCACCAAAATTTTTATTTCCCATCGTAATATCCGGCCACTAGGCCAACGCGTGTAACGTAATTTGTACTGCCTGCCAGAACAGCGGAGCAATTAATGTTTTATTGTGAGTAAAGCGAAGGGGGTGTATATATAATAACGGCCACCTGCATGTATTGTTATGTCTAACCTAGAATAAGGGGGGGGTCGCAGGGAGACGTTAAACCCCCCCCCCCCCCGCATTAAGTTCAGGTCATGGCTTGTAGGTTAGGTTAGGGAGGAAAGTTTAGGTTAGTTGTTGTCCATTTTTAAAGAACGCGTGAGGAACTGGCCGTTGATATACAAAGGCTCTATAATTAGTGTTAGTTTGTTACTTACTTTACTTTGATGGCTACTTTCCCAGTCCCATACAGCAGGGGAACCCCACTCTCTACAGGACCTCCTCTGTCGTTTTACCATGTTCGTTCACTGTGTTTATCTTTTCAAGTCGCATATTGTTTATTTACTGTTAAATCGTCACTGTCAAAAGACTCATGAAATAAGAAAGTCTTCAGTTTCCTCATGAAAGCCTTAATGTCTTCAATCATTCGAATGTTTCATGGGAGCTTATTATATAGTCTCGGGACCGTGTATTTAAAGGCTCTGGAGCCTGAAGTAGACAAATCTAGGTTCCAACAGTTTGAAGCCATCTGTAACTATTTTCGTGTCTACACGATTTGTTGGCTGCGCAATATGTAGAAATTCTCTCAAGTATTTTGGACGACCGGTTCCGATAACATACATCTAAATACCCTTTTTTTGGGTGACGACGGACATGGATAAGGAGGATTCTCATTTAATATTCAAGTGGCAGGTCTGGTGACCCAGCGATCTACACGCATACCTATTTTTTTTTTTATGTTGATTTCTGGAGGAGACCCATAGTTTTTAAGTTATGGTGGGTCGACTACCATATCTGGAAAGGTATGGGGGAGCCTTTGTATATCAGCGGCCAGTTCCTGTCGTGTTCAGTAAAAATGAACATCAACTAACCTAAACTTTCCCCCCTAACCTAACCTACAAGCCGTGTCCTTACATACTTACCTAACGGGGGGGCTAACGGCCCTCTGCGATTCCCTTACACTTCCGTATTGTAAGTTATCCATAATAATACATACAGGTGGCCGCTATCATACATACAACCTGGTATGGGTTTTCAACTGTTCATCTCTATATTTTGCTTAGTGTGCGAGTGAGCCATTAGGTGATAACCGAGAGGCGAGGTGAATGCAACTAAACTTTATTAAGCAATCGTCGAGTTTTTATACAGTGATTTACGAGCAAGAACGTCACAAAAATCAAAACATAAAAAAAGCTTGTGCTAGTATGAAAACAGAGGCTGGTCTATTACCGGTGCTGGGAAGAGCGAGTGGTAAGAGGTAAAATCAAAACGGTTACAGTGTATGGGCGTGTATAAAACACTTGCAGTACATTAGTTAAAATTTTGCTGCTGGGATCTTGCCAAATACATGGGCCTTTCCTTTTTGGAGAGAATAGAAGGTGTTACTAGTCTCTTGATAGGTCTTTTACCGGTAAATAATGTCAATAACTTTTGGAAAGTGTTGCTTTTCAAATTGTATGGATAATTGAAACCAAACAGGATTCGTCTGTAAAACCATGCTCCGGAATTGAGACTGACCAGGAAAACAACACAAGGATATGGCCTACCTTAGGTTAAGTTTTGTTAAAGAAACAGAGTCCAAGAGGGAGATTGCCGTGGTGTGTAGCTCCCCCCCTTATTAGGAAAAGAGCGACCTATCAGGATATGCTTGGTGGGAACCCTAACTTAGTTCGTATCCCAGTTTGTTTGCACAGATGCAAACCATTGTCCACTGATAAGTGTATGACTAAAGTATTTTTGAGTAGTAGTTAAAAATTATCTCAGCTTGCATGTTTTGTTTCATATTTTATTTTGATTTGTTTTTCAGTACAAATTGTCTGTTTGGAATTATATTAGCTTTTAGGATTAGTTAGCATTGATAGAAAATAGGATAAAATACTGTTTTCAACCTTAATGAATATTGTTTGCAAAGGAGTAAATTCATTTATTGAAAAGTACAGAATATAGATCCACTTTAATAATCAAGGACTGTATACGTACTGTAAAATATTCAGTAAGCAAGCAAGTTTATTTCAACCATGAGTCTTGGCTCAACATGAACATTAGTTCTGGATTTGCAAATGACTTAAATTTTTTCTCTCTTATTCCAGGTTCCTACAAAAAGGAGTTTGGCAATGTTTTCAGACAGAGATATGAAGTTGAATACCAAAAAGGAGTTACAAACAAAGTCACAAAAGAGTGAGCAACTATGCCATCAAAATTTCTTCCAGGAATTGTGGAAAGAAGGCATAAAGAAGTATCAAGGAAGGAATATAGAAGAGGTGAAATGTACCATTGGATCACCATTTACAATTAAGTGAAGAACAGAACCTTCAGCACAGCGGAAGAAAGGAAGTATTATTCAAGCTATCAAAGTGACTTGTGTAAGATTGGGAGGATGTAAAAACTGGCCATACACGTACGTGACTGGCATCAGGTTTGTCCTGCCAAAACTAGCGTTTACTCCAGTCTACTTAGGTACTCCCCACACACGCTGATGACTTGCTATATGCTTACTTCAAGAGGGCAGATAAATGTGGGCATGTATCACACTTATACAAGAGTGACAGTGGTTGCATTACAGTCAGTCCTGTAAACAAGTGTCCACCCATCAAGTGGAATAGAGGAATAGTGATCCAATGGTCCGGTTTAGATTGCGTTAAGTCAGGACACAATCATGTTACAGAGTAAAAGGAAGATAAGTTCAATTATGATAATAGCAGTCAAGATTACGAACATGAAATTTATAGGAAAAGCTGAAAGTATGGGTGAAGCCATGGCTGAGAAAGTGAGAAAATTTTTTCACATGACTTTATTAGGAGAATTACAATAAAGTAAAATAACCTGGAAGATTATAGGAATTATTAAAGAATGTCTGATGATACCTTTTGATGCCTTTTATCTCTTGTCTCTATAATTAACAACAAGAGAAAGTAATGAGGAATTCCGTACCTACTGAAAAAACGTTAATTGCAACATTAAGGTTCCTATCAACAGGCCCATCATTGAGAGATCTCAAGATTTCGGCAGGCATATCAGCTCAAGCATTGGGATACATCATATCCGAGGCATGCCATGTAATGTTTTTGTAGCCCTTCCATACACAGTACACTAGCAGGACGCACCAGTCATTTTAACATGCTGAAAGGATGATAGGACAGGCCAGTTTCAACAGGACAGGCAACAATAGTCCCCTTACACTATAGACTGACTGGCTCATGCCAGTTGTGTACGTGTATGGCTAGCTTTAGAACTCCCTGGAACGATGGAGGCAATCCTGTACTTAGAAAAGCATGTGAATGATAAAAATAGAAGTTGACTGAAAGATTTAGGAAAAATTGAAGGAACAACAAAAAATATAACAGCTGAAAGACAAAAAAATGCCCCCAGGAAAACATTAGAATGGTAAAGTCCCAGCAGTATCCAGAATAACAAGCAAGAGAACCCGTTGTCCATGAGCTTATCAAAGAGTACAAAAACCTGATAAAATTGGAAAAGGGTCTTCCAGTGATGGTATACACATGTAAAGGGTTGCACTGCAATGAGGAAATTATGGAGGTTTAAGGTTGCCTGAAATACAGAAAAGGGTTCAGGAAGAAACACTGAGACAAATTATCTAAGTAGTGTACTTGTCAAAATGATTTTGTGCTAGAGAGGAGGTTCACAAGAGAAGCTATCTCACTATTGAGGTAATAACAGGATCCAGAAAGGAATTGAGAATGCGACATATTTGCAAATCTAGAGAATGCATTTGACAGAGTACCCAAGGCAAACACTTGAATGGGTATTGTGAAGTCATAGTTTCTTGGAATGGTTCATTAAGCTAGTAATCTTCATCATCATCATCATCTCCTCCTACACCTATTGATGCAAAGGGCAGTAATCTTACTTTACAATGAAGATGATCTACAGAGGGGCATTAGAAGAAGATGCGATGAATTTGTACTTGTAAGAAATGCACCAAGTTCTTGGCTGTTTATCATAATAATGAAGGAAGCTGCATATAAGTAAAGGAAATAGGTCCCCTGGGAGCCAGTTCATTCAAGGGACCTAGCATTACCAGCAGAATCTGAGGAAGAAGGGGTGATCAACTATGCCAAGGAAGTCCCCCTAGAAGTTGGTGATGATGATGATGAAGAGTCAAAACTGCACTAGTTTTTTGCCACTAAAACTGCTTGTAATTGTATCATAGATACATCTACTAATGAGGGAAAAATACTAATTTGCCGACAACAAATATGGGGATGATTTCAAATGACAGTAGACCTGTACCTTGGACGGAAAAGGAGGCTACAGTCTCCCGGCCGAACAACCTCACATCCGCACTCTATGCTGCAGCCTGACCTTTCTTGGCATTCATTGGCCAGGAGTATGAGGAGGACAAGATGGCCCCTGAATCCTAATTTTCTACCTACGCTTGCTATTGGGTTATTTCAGCCTTGGTCAGATGTTGAAGAGCCGTTACAGTATGATAGTAATTTTGTGCACCTTACATCCCTATAGTAAAGGTAAGAATTATTTGAATACCAATGAAAACTAAACCTATCAAAATACTTTAGGCCAATAATGTAAACTGTAATTTCCTTAAATGGCTAGAAAAACTGTGAGTTTTATTGCAGTAAGTTAATTTGATTCATCTTTGCTATTTTTTCATAATATGAATTACCTAAAACTTTCTTATTCATCTACTGCAGGTGGGAGCAACATTGATGTAGCCAAATTCAAAGGAATGGGTCTGTCATTGCAGCCCCAACAGTTGTAAATTATAGACAACTTCTAGAATCACTTCTAGTCCCCTGATGGAGAGGTATGGCCTGTTGATGTTTTTTTTGTCCCTCTTATTCCAATAATAAAGCTCTCTGTTTCTACTTGAGGTCATGAAATGGTTTATGATAGATACTGCAGTTTTTTTTTATCTAAGTGAAGCTATAGTTAACGTCATATAAGACCTTTTTGTTGTATGTAGTGGTCCCAGCTCATTGATTGAATGTTTTGGGGGAGGGCCATTATTATTGGCTCTTTACAGCATCTGTTTCAGCTTACAGCTACTGTACCCTTCTTTCTCATTTCTGCTTTTTAAAGTTCTTCAGGCTCTTTCCCACCTGTAACATGAAAGAGGGTGCCTCTTTTGTGTTACGTGGCTTTAGATTCCTACCTTAAGAACAAAATCTCCGGGCTAGTGCTGTTATAGACTGAGAGTGTGACTAAGTACTGTAGTCCAATTTAGGTGATTAAGAATAAGTCATATGACAACTTATGAAACTTTTATTTATCACCTTCAATATTGTGGGGGTGTTACTATAGTAAAACCAAACGAAAGTGGCGGGTGAGACACAGAGTATATCGTGTGGAAATCTGTCGATTTCGGTCATTTTACCTGGACAGGGTGGATTAGAGAATTCCTGAAACAGAAGATGGATTAAGGTCTTAAAGGGGAGAGGCCTCGTTCCGTCAGTCTTCTTCATAGGATTGTTTCTCAATCTTTAATTATATATATATATATATATATATATATATATATATATATATGTATGTATGTATATGTACACACACATACATATATATATATATATATATATATATATATATATATATATATATATATACATATATATATATATATATATATATATATATATGTGTGTGTGTGTGTGTGTATACATATATATATATATATATATATATATATATATATATATATATATATATAATATATAATATATATCACGAAAGCTGACACGTGATGAGCATAAATATGTAGTATAGCCAGGAAGGGAAAATTAAGAGACTTGATTGGAGTTAGTAGTTTCATTCATTGGGGACATCATTAAAATCAACAATGAAAATATATATACAAAGACATAGTATTCATACAGAAGGGGATCCAACAGGTGTCAGTTTCTTGATAATTCAATAAAAGTCAGATTTTAGATAAAAGAGTAATGCCGAATTATCGGAAAACAGACCAGAGCTTAGGGCAAAATTTAAATCCCACAATCTATCCTTTCATATCTTAAGCCCTTGAGGAATGAATTTTCAGCTTATAAGGTTAGGACTCCGATCGTGTCATCAAAGGCCATAAATGTCACTTAAAACAAACCTTGTTTATAATTGGTATTTCATCTCTCCGTATATAAAGTAGTGATTCGGATAAGTAGTAGACAGTCAATCGACAGTACTTACAATGGCAAATTCTACAAAATGCTTTCTCTCTTCTTCAGCCAAGGAAATCGTTGATAATGTTCACAGACATTTTACTAAAGAAAAGAAAAACAATGCTCCTTTAATTGACGCGACAAAAGGTTGTGATCGTACCAGTGAAGCAACAGCAGTTCCAAAAAGGACTGTTGAGAGAATCATTAAGGAAGAAAATGATTTCGAAAAAGAATTTGGACAACGTACGTTCAAAGATAAGAAAAGAATTCGTCCTCGACCAGTGATCAATCTGGATGATTTTGACAAGGATGCATTACGTCGAATAGTGTTAAAGTTCCGTGTTAGAAAAGAGCTACCCAACATAACTACTGTTTTGCAAGAAGCCCGCAAAGACATTAAATTTAAGGGTTGTCGTAAATCTCTTAGAAAAATCTTGCATGAAATCGGATTTCATCATGGGAAAGTGAATGGCAGAAATTTTTTATTAGAACGAAGTGATGTGTCAGCTGCAAGGAATAAGTTTTTGCATGTTATGAGGAAGGTATACGAAAACGAGAATCAGACTATCGTGTACCTGGATGAGACGTGGCTAAATTAGAACTATACTGTTACTAAATGCTGAAAAACAAAAGAGAGGAAAAAAGCAATAGGGGTTAACCCCCTACCGGCAAAGGGGCTATACTGATAGTCGTGCAGGCCGGTACAAAGGAAGGGTTTGTGCATAATGCAGCATTAATTTTTAAGGCAATCAACGATGGTGATGACCATAATCAGATGAATAGCAAAGTATTTGAAGAGTGGTTTCAATTGCAGCTGCTACCAAACATCCCGCCTTCATCTGTTATCGTAATGGATAACGCATCCTACCATTCGGTAATCATTGATAAAGCACCGACGATTTCGTATAGAAAACACATTATAAAGGAGTGGCTGATCAAAAAAGGAGAAATTTCGACAGATGACTTACGAAAAAGTGAGCTTCTTGAAATGGTGAAGTCAAGTTCTTATCGAATAGAAAAGGAATATGTGATAGATAAAATGGCCCGTGAAAATGGTCATAGGAGAGAGAGAGAGAGAGAGAGAGAGAGAGAGAGAGAGAACGAACTTTGTTGTCATGAGGGAAGCAAATTGCACATAAAACTGTGATTGCAAATAATTCCAGTAAACTGAGAATTACAACTATAAAAATGGAAATGACCAGGAGTTGAAAGGTTAAGAGTTAATTGTCAAACTCGTCTCGAAAAAAAAGCAGGATTAGTCTAACAGGCTAAATCAGTTAATCCGCAGGTCAGATTCTTCTTCATATCTTCAGAGGGGGGTCTTGAAGGTATGCTGTCCGAAATATTTTGATGTAGATACGATGCATTGAGAAAAGAGCTTCTCTCACCCGCCACTTTCGTTTGGTTCTACTATAGGGTACCACATTAGACAGGTTACTTACATTTCATCTTGTCTTGATGTTTCATATTTTTATACAGGTGGTCCGTTTCAAATTATCTTAACAATAATTGATCCAGAGATTGCTTAGGAGTGTTTCTCTGACTGCATTGAGCAATTTGAATCTCCTTAGTGAGTATAGGAAGAGGAGTCACGAGCGTCTACAGCATGTGAAGTACTGTATGTAAACGGTTGGAAAATGAGCACTGCATTGAGCCTTCTAGACTCAGAGGAAATAAAATTTCCAAAGGGTACTCTTAAACTGTCTCTTCCCTCTTTCTGTCTAACTTCCTAAATTTTACTTCATGGTTCAACAGCAGGGTTTCTCCCCATCCCCATTTTGTACGATGGGGCTGAATGACTTCCCTGGTTTCAGAGTTGGGCCATATTGCCCAAGTTCATAGATGAATCCCTCCTGGATCTAAGTCCAAGCTGCACAAATTGTTAAGAGCTCTGAATTGCTGTGGAAGGTAGTTCTAAGGGGAGGAACACAGGTAATATAAAATACTTTGAAATTGATAAGGTTTTTTCATGGGCTCCTTTTGTGTGAGCAAGATCTTTTTTATAATATATGGTTAGGTTAAAAACAATGACATAATAGGGGTCATGCAATCTGAAGATGAATATATGCAGTGGTCAGCAAGGTCAACATGAACTGCCCTTGGTAACATCTGGAGAAGTGAACATTCTAAGCGTGGGGGTTAGCAGGACTGTGAGCTTCTAGTTTTGATGCAAAATTCTACAGCAGAATATCCTGCAATTCCTAAAGACTTTGCAAAGATCAAGACATAAGGTTGATATTTTTGTAATAGAAATATGAGAACTAAAATCACAAACTTTGCTGGCCTAGAAATTAAGATAAAGCTACACCAAGTTATGGTAGGTCATAGAATTAAGGTAAAATTACATCAATATAGGTCATATAAATGAAATAAACATACACCAAAATTGGTTGTAGAATTGAAGTAATCTTATACCAAAATAGGTCATAAAATTGCGATAAACTTATACCAAAATGGCATATAAGATTAAAGTAAACTTATACAAAAACAGGTAATACAGTTAAACAGAGTAAACGGGCAGTAAAAATGGGTTTGTTCCGTAACCGAAATACAAACCACGCTATTTACATGGGGTATTACTTTCGGCGTAGCTGAAATGACGAGCCATTAGAATTTTAACGAGGGTTAATTACCCCCGCGCTAGTTAGCAAGGGGGTAGGGGAGTGGTAGCTAGCTACCCCTCCCATCCCTCACACACCGGTGAACTGCTTCTCTTCACTTTTGGCTCAGGCGATGAGCAGACGTCTCTGCTTCGCCCTCGCATTATTGACAGCCTTAATTTTGTTTTGCTTTTTCTTTCAGCTTGTGTGCTTGAAGTTGGCCTCATCCTTCTTTTCTATCATGCGGAAGTGCCCTGGACTCCCCGACCGCCCTTGTGGAATGTTCATGTCGGCAGTCGAGACGGACCCTCACACCTTATGTCCGCAGTGTCGAGGTCAACGGTGTGAAAGGGATAATACCTGTAGTGAGTGCAAGGAGTGGCCTATCTCCCAGTGGGAGAGGTTTGCCCGGCGGCGTAAAAAGAAGTCTAAGCGTGACCGTTCTCCTTCAAGGGCTGCCTTGAAGAAGGAAGGTTCCAAGGACTCTTCTTCCGCTGCCCAAACCTCCTCCGAAGCTCCCACTCGATCGGTCTCTCGCGAGAGGCCGGCGAGTGGTAGCGCAGGCCCTTCTTTTGTTTCCCAATCTCGGGGTTCGGGAGAGGGCGTTGCCTCCCATAGCGAGGCAGCTCCCCCTCCTACTCCGGGGGAGGGCATTGATCTTGTTGATGACCATGTTGCTAACGATGATCTCTTACAGCTTTGGGCTTCCTTGGGGCTTAAGGGCTCGCCCTCCTGGGAAGCCCTGTTTGACCTGGTCCAGTTGCGTGCAGCTGTCAAACAGTCGCCGGTAATAGCAGAGGTAGATCCTCTGTCTATTGTTGACGTTGTTGTGGCAGAGGCTTCCGATGGGTCCGGTCAGACCCCTGTTCCGGTTGCGGATGTTGCTGAAGGATCAGTTCCCCCCTCCGAACATCCTTCGAGGGAGGAGCTGGGTCCAACGGTCTCTCCTGCGGGTGACTCTCCCCCTCGGGGGAGTGCACTGACAGACTCCTCTTCAGAGGACAGACGATGGTGTTGCTGTGCCTCGAGGTCGTCTTCGCCGTAAGGCTCGCCCTCCTCTTCGCCGTAGAGGCCTTCCTTCTCCTTATAAGGGAGTTAGGAGGCGCCTCTTTGGATCTTCGCCTTCGACGTCCCCCGCAGAGGATCCTCCACGACGAGAGCAGACCGTTGCAGCTGCATCGCTTGACCTCTCCGCAGATCGTTCGCGATCTCCGACGCCTGCCAGACCTCTCAGTCTTCCATCTCCGTTCCTGGACGCTGATGCGCAGTGGGCGCCTACGCACCCCGTTGTCCAACGGGCACCGGTCCCTTCGGGGCAATAGGGCTTATCCAACAATGTGGGTGAGTCCCTCAAGCGCCAGGTCTTACCTGCGCGTGCGCGCAGTCCAAGAGGTTCCTTAGCTAGCGCACAGGCGCTCACAGGTTCCTCTGGACTCGCAGCGCCCGGACGATCTCCTGCTGAGTCTCACCGTAGATCTCCTGCTCGCCAGCGCTCTCCTGTGCTACAAGGACCTCCTGTGCGCCAGCGCTCTCCAGCTCACCAGCGCACTTCTGTTCCTGCTGCGCGCAATGCGCTCCATCGGTCTCCTAAGCGTCCATGATCTCCTGCTCGTCAGCGCACAACTGCGCGCCAAAGTTCGCCCGTGTGCCCACGATCTCCGGATCTGGGTGCAGGCAAGGACATTGTCCCTCCGCCTCCTCGCCGACGTTCGCCTACGCGCCAGCCATCGCCTGCGCGCCATCGCGAGCACTCTCCTGTGCGCACTTCTAAGGCAGCCCGAGTTCCTGCGCGGCGCCCACGAGCGTTCGCCTTTGCGCGCATCCTCGCCCTCTGGTCCTGCACCCCAGTTGGTTCCTTCTGAACGCGCAACTGCGCGCCAACGATCTCCTGCTCCCCAGCGATCTCTTACGCGCCCGCGCGATCCCTCGCCTGCGCGCAAGCGCTTTCCTACGCGCCCTCACGCCCACGCGCCAGATCGCCACAGGTCTCCAACACACCCACGCGTTAACTC
Source organism: Palaemon carinicauda (assembly GCF_036898095.1). Lineage (NCBI taxonomy): Eukaryota > Metazoa > Arthropoda > Malacostraca > Decapoda > Palaemonidae > Palaemon > Palaemon carinicauda. Next base: position 106,184,416 of record NC_090748.1, read on the forward strand.
GCCTTTGTGTAGTCGATCGCCTGTTCGCGCTACGCGCCATCGCTCGCCAACGCGCCACCGATCGCCTACGCGCCATCGTTCTCCCGACCACCAGCGCTCGCCCTTACAACCGCGCGCACCCTCACCTGCACGTCCATGCGCACCCTCACCTGCGCGCCTACGCGCACCTTCGCCTGCGCGCCCACTCACCCGCGTGTCCACTCGCCCTGTCGCCAGCGATTCCCGCCGGGTTTCGCAGGGCGCCCAACCGTGCGAGTCTTCAGGGACGCGTGCTTCCAGATCTTCGTCCTCGCGATCTCCACCCCGCAAGCACAGAGCTGCGCACGTCCAGAGCAGGAAGAATCTTCGGAGAGGTCTACACAACATTCTTCTTTTCAGGCAGACCCCGTGGATCCTAAGCATCAGCCGATCCCCTTCCCTCCAGCAGGTGTTGCTGACACTGCGTCGGTCAGCCGCCAGCCTTGGTTCGGGTCCCTGATCAAAGCGGTCGTGCAGGCTATGAAGCCGGCCCTCGCTGATCTGGGACTGAAACCAACGACACCCGCGTCCCCGCTGAAGAGAAGGAGAGGAGTGGACTTCGTAGTAACTTCTCCTAGGGTTAAGTTGGCTCCCAAGAAGTCCATCAGGAAGGCCCCTTCCCCCTCGCAGACACTTTCTCCTTCCCCTGTGGATGAAGCCTTTCCGTCCTCAGGAGAATCCAGCAAGGTGAGGCGTTCTCCCACGGCACTAATGGGAGGAACCCCACCTCGAGGAAGAGAACCGTCTCGCGTGGAGAGGAGCCCCCAGACTTCTTTGCTTGAGTCCTGTATCCCTCACAGGAGGGAGTCTAAGGACTCGAAGACTGCTCCTAAGTCTTCAATCCGGATTCGACCAGAGCTAACGAGACCCCAGAACGTCCACGTATCTCCCCAAATAGAGCTACTGGGGACAGGAGACCTTGCTGCCAGTCCACAAGGAGGAGAGCAGCATGAGTCGGAGTATGCCTTCTGGCAGGTCCTGAGTCTAATTAGGTAACTCAACGGATTCAAGGACCCCGAGACCGCCCCTCGCGAAGGCAAGGATACGGTCCTGGACCAAGTCTACGGTACCCAGAAGCTCCCAAAGGCCAGCGCAGCTCTGTCCTGGTCCCAGGGAGTAAAGAGTGCCAGAGACAAGGTTGAGAGCCAGCTCGCCGAACTCGCCTCCTCCAGCCGTTCCTCTGCCGGGAACAAACTCCTCCCACCTCCTCGTGTACAACAGAGGAGGTACTTCGAGATCATGGGGGAGTCTTGTTTAGCTTTTCCCCTCCACCACTCTGTGGAAGAGCTCTCTAGGGGAATTTCTCTCGAGAAACTCTCCGCCCGGCAGGTGACATTCTCGGCTACGGAGATCCTAAGCCAGGAGAAGGTCGCGAAGTGTGCCATGCAGGCCACTTCCTGGCTGGACATCTGGCTGGGGTCTCTGGGCATCCTGTTGCAATCTGAGGACTTGTCCAAGGAGAGCACCAGGAAGGCCCTGGAGACTTTCCTCCTCTCGGGCACCCGCTCCATCGAGTTTCTAGCTCACCAAGTTTCGAACTTGTGGGCAAACTCGATCCTAAAACGTCGTGATGCCGTGACCGAGAGGTTCTACTCGAAAGTCCCAGCCGTGCATGTCGGCAAGCTCAGACACTCCTCCATCCTTGGAGAGAGTTTTTTCGAGCCCAAGGATGTGGAACGGACAGCTGAGAGGTGGAGCAAGCCGAATCATGATTCGCTCCTCCAAAGGGCCCTTACATCTCGGCCCTACAAGCCTCCAGCTCCTCAACAACATCAGCAGCCTCGTCAGTCTAGGACTCTAGGACATCATCGAAACAGGCTCCGGCAGCAAAGGCAAAGGTGTCTAAGCAGCAGCCCTTTCCTGTCAAGGACAAGAAAGGCAGAAAGTCCTCCATTGGAGGTAGGAATCCAAGGGGGAGCGGCCGAGGCCGTAAACGCTAGGATTGGCAATCCCCCTGCATGTTCACCAGTGGGGGGGATGCCTTCAAAGTTGTGCGGACAGCTGGCAGTAACTCGGGGCCGATTCCTGGACGATCTCTGTGATCAGCCAAGGATATTGCATCCCGTTCATAACATCTCTTCCTCCCCTGACAGCGAATCCAGTGTCGTTGAGCTCCTATGCCATGGGATCGGTAAAGGGGCTAGCCCTTCGGGCAGAAGTCGAGACCATGCTCAAGAAGGATGCTCTCCAGGAGGTCGTCGACGGCTCCCCAGGCTTCTTCAGTCGACTCTTTCTTGTAAAGAAGGCGTCTGGAGGCTGGAGACCTGTCATCGACCTCTCAGCTCTGAACAAGTTTGTCAAGCAAACTCCGGTCAGCATGGAGACAGCAGACACTGTCAGACTTGCAGTGAGACCGCAAGACTTCATGTGCACTCTGGATCTGAAGGACGCGTACTTCCAGATCCCAGTCCATCCATCTTCAAGGAAGTACTTGAGATTTAGCCTAGACAACAAGATTTACCAGTTAAAAGTGCTGTGTTTCAGTCTCTCCACAGCTCCTCAGGTGTTCACCAGAGTGTTCACCTTGATATCTTCGTGGGCACACAGGATCGGCATTCGTCTCCTCCGCTATCTGGACGACTGGCTGATCCTGGCAGACTCGGAGTCAACCCTTCTTCGACACCGAGACAAGCTTCTGGGACTTTGCCAAGATCTAGGGATCATGGTAAATCTCGAGAAGTCTTCTCTGCTTCCAACTCAATGACCTCTGCTTCCAACTCAATGACTGGTATATCTAGGCATGATATTAGACACCAATCTCCACAAAGCCTTCCCATCAGACGACAGGATAGCAAGGCTGAGGAGGGTCGCAAGACCTTTCCTCGGATGAGAGGAGCTTCCAGCCCAATCTTGGTTACGTCTCCTAGGTCACCTGGCCTCCTTGGCCCGTCTAGTTCCGAACGGCCGCCTCAGGATGAGATCCCTGCAATGGCGGCTCAAGTCCCGGTGGAATCAAGGCAATGATTCCCCAGACACTCTGGTCCCTATGGGACCTGCGGAACGGACGGACCTACAGTGCTGGCTGACCGACGAAAACCTTCGAAAGGGAGTGGATCTTCTCGTCCTCCCCCCGGATTTGATGCTGTTCTCGGACACGTCAAAAGAAGGGTGGGGGGCCCACGTTCTGAACCACAGGATCTCAGGCCTATGGTCAGAATCAGAAAGGTACCTCCACATCAATCTGCTAGAAATGAAGGCCGTTTATCTGGCCCTTCAACAGTTCCAACAGACCCTGGCGGGCCACTCTGTGGTGGTGATGAGCGACAACACCACAGTAGTGGCTTATATCAACAAGCAGGGAGGTACCTTTTCACAACAGCTATCCCATCTTGCAGTAGAGATACTGAGGTGGACCGAAGTCCACTCGATTCCACTATCAGCTCGCTTCATTCCGGGCAAAAGGAATGTGCTCGCCGACAGTCTGAGCAGAGCATCGCAGATAGTGAGTACCGAGTGGTCTTTGGATCCTCAAGTACTGTCCCCCAAGGCAAGTCCTACCTCTAAGTGAAGTGAAGCAGTTCACCGGTGTGTGAGGGGGGGAGGGGTAGCTAGCTACCACTCCCCTACCCCCTTGCTAACTAGCGCGGGGGTAATTAACCCTCGTTAAAATTCCACTGGCTCGTCATTTCAGCTACGCCAAAAGTAATACCCCATGTAAATAGCTAAGGTTTGTATGGTTAGAAAAATTACAAATTATCTCCGAATTTGTCATTCTAAAGTAATGATAGTAAAACTACATTAAAAAAATTTTAAGAAATAAGAACAGAAATCAAACTAATTCACAAGTAGCAACAAAACCGATGAACAGAATTGTTATCCAAAAGCAAAATCTACTTGTAAGTGACAAGCTTCAGTTTCAGACTGGCAGTTCCAACAGGTTCCCAAAGACCAGAGTAGAAATAAAAGCATAAAGAATAAAACATAGCACGTTAATTGTAATTATCATTACCAAACTTTAAGGAAACTAAAGGTGAAGTAAATTATTTTGAAAAATGGAATTAAGTAGAAAAGTGGTCATAAAAAAATTGGTCAAATATTGGGCAGAGAAGGACCAGTTTCACCACCAGAGTTGCTCAGGCACCCGGATACATTCTTAGATAAGCTAAAAAAAGAGACTTCCGTGTAGTTTCTAATGTTTTAAGATTTCCGCAAACCAAAATTAGCATAATGTAAAGTAGTTGGTTTGTGTTGAAAAAATTCCATGTTAAGAATAATAATGAGATTACAGTATAAAACACATCCGAACGTTCACGGGTGTTAACAAGGAATGATGGGAGAAGGATAGGTAGTGGTGGTGGTGGGGGGAGGCAGTAGCTGTAGTGAACGACACCTCGTAGTAACGGGGGATTTTGAGGAGGGAGAAGTCTAATTGGAGAGGGACTTCTGGTAGTGGTATCACTCGCCCCAGTTTTAATACCGACACCCCTTAGGGGTGAGCGAGCTGGGTATATTCCTGGCATTCCATGCAACTTTTTTCTCTGGTATATTTAGCAGTATTTATACCTTTGAAATTGTGCTTTAAGGAGCATTTCACTGGGCGACAGGTTCCTCGCCCAGAAATATTTTTTTCCTTCGTCAAAATCCCTTTTTTACCCCATTGGTGTAGAAAATGCAAGTCAGCAGTAACTTAAATATGTTACATGTAACTTTATTTTGTCAGAATCTACAATATTGTACTGTTTTCCCATCATTGAGTTGTACTGTAATTTATTAAAGTAGTCTTTATTTTAGTACAGTATTTTAAAATGATGAGCTATTTCAGCATAATAATTCATGGAGTATTGTTGTGAAATTCTATTGTTATTATTTCAATAACTGTGAAACAGCTAATGGACATGCTAGAAATCATAATTTTATTTTGCAGATGGACGCTATGATGGTTGTAAGCGAGGATTCCTACCGCAAAATTCAGATCCCAAAGAATGAAAGCGAAATTTGTAAATTGGAAACCTCCATGGAAAGAAAACTTTATTGAGTTAATTCCGCGCATTGAAGGAATGTTTCTTATTAGAATACGTCTGAAAGGTGTCGTCGCTCATCTTGTATGCTAACAAATCCAGCAAGGAAAACAACTTAAAATGCATAAACAGTTATCACAGCCTGAAAGCGGGATAGATCTTCATGTCACCAATGCATTGGAAAACTAAAAGACCTGGAAAAGCTGTCACTCATTGCCATTAACGGCTAGATTGTTTCATCACTTTATTAGGGTCGCTGTTCAAGGAAAGTAAATGGGAAAATTTTTTATAAATTTTGCAGGTAAACTTTGATAAACCAAGCTTCTGAAGAAGCAGCAATATGAATGTCAGAGGAAGTTCATAGAAATGATTGATGTAATACATGAGAAACCACAAAGGTGTATGTAATTTGTGATAAAGGTTTAGGTATAAGTGTGTGTTAGAAATTTCTTTTGAGGAACAGATGCCAGGAGGTTGATACAGTACAGTATATATGGCTATTCTAAACTTATTTGATAAGTGATGAATAATGGAATATTTACATTTCTGATGAAGATACGGTAAAAAATATATGAATTAGGTCTCATTCTGAGATTTACTGATGAATATCTGTAAGGATTTTCTAAAAGTCACTCCGTTTGTTAGTTCTTTTGAAGATAGGTATCCATGATTATAATCATGCTATTAACAAGAAGCAATTCCTGTTTTATGGGATCATCGGTATCTCAAGAAGGGGTAAAGTAAAACCTAACAGTTCTAATTAAATATAAAAGCCTTAAATTTAACTTGATCATTATTATTTATCAGCAAGAAGAATCCATAGAGCAGTACTTTAATTATAAGAGAATTCCTTTCTTTGTAATTCATAAATAGCTTAGGTAATAATTTTTTGAAAAGGAGTATAGCAAGCTTTAGGACCTTGTATATGAAAAGCAATGAACGAACACCTTATTTAAAAGAAATAGCACATGCCAATTTTAAAGCTTAGATTCTCCCCTCCAGTATATTGTTTTTAGGTCAGTTAGAGTGGACAGGTCATTTACAGTAGTTCACAAATCCTGGCTCATTTGCAGTGTATGTAGTGAAACTGTTAGTTACTGATAGAGAGTTGGTGTCTCACTTGGTATATTCAATACAAAGCATCTATATTTCCATGTAATATACATACATACATATACCAAGGCACTTCCCCCAATTTTTGGGGGTAGCTGACATCAACAAAGAAACAAAAAACAAAAAGGGGACCTCTACTCTCTACGTTCCTCCTAGCCTAACAAGGGACTCAACTGAGTTTAGCTGGTACTGCTAGGGTGTCACAGCCCACCCTCCCACATTATCCACCACAGATGAAGCTTCATAATGCTGAATCCCCTACTGCTGCTACCTCCGCGGTCATCTAAGGCATCGGAGGCAGCAGCAGGGCCTACCGGAACTGCGATATGTAATATGTAATATGACTGACACATATCTGACTTGTGCACTTTGCATAAATTAAAACTCTCTGGCATTCTGTTTCTCAGGTTGATTTATGTTTTATGTTGTTTTTAGGGCTTATAATGTTTCTTATATAATATTGTTAATAGGCAGATTACATTTAGATTTTTCTGAAATTTCTGATTAAAAAAAGTTCCTTCTTTGATTTTTAGAAGTAACTCAGTCTCATAAGGAATCCTTTAACTGTGAAAGAAGATTCAGACAAGTCAGTGCATAGTATTTTGTTTTATTAATGAGGTTAAATGGAATTTACTCTCTGATTATTTTCGTTTGGTTTCCACTCAATTAGAATTTTTTTTTAAGCAAATAGCTTACTTTTTTTGTCCCAAATAGCACTCCAACATGATTTTTATGCCTCATTGTTTTTTTTTGTATTTTATAAAAAAAGATTTGTCCTAATTTAAAAATATCTTCTAAATGTGCTCTGCCTGCTAACAATTGTAGTAGGGTTTGATACTGTATGCATACTGCTGAAGTGGCCAACTTAATGTTCCAATGAAATTGTCACTTTTTAGTTTAGGTTTTTGTGTAAGGAGATTTGGTATCCTTTAAAAGGATGTGTTCATATAAAAACCAAATCTTCATTATTATAATTATTACTAGCTTGCTGCAATGCCTGTTTTAAAAGCAGGATGCTAGAAGCTAAAGGGTTCCAACAAGGAAAAATTAGCCCAGTGAGGAAAGGAAATAAGGAGATAATTAAACTGCAAGAGAAGTAATGAACAATTAGTAAAAATATTTTAAGAACCCTAACAACAGTAACTATATCTTTCATATATAAACTATAAAGAGGACTCATGTCAGCCTGTTCAACATAAAAACATTCGCTGCAAGTTGGAACATTTGAAGTTCCATTGATTCAGCTACGTGATTATGAACATCATTCCATAATTTGGTCATATCTAGAATTAAATTTCTGAAATACCATACTGTGTAGTATTGAGCTGTATGATGGAGAAGGCACGAGGTCTAGATTAAAGGGTTGTACTCCTCTCCTTAATCGAGTAATAGGTATCTTTTAGTGGTGCCCTGTGGCCCACCATTAAGATGTGCCAAGGTATCTCATATTGTCTTTGGTATTTTAGCTGTTGTTAAGAAACTTTCATCTCAATGTTTCACTTTTACCTTTTGAAATATTTTGTTGAATCACCAGATGTGAATAAGTGCTGTAATTGATATTGATCAAAGTATTTTGCTCTTTGGTATGGCTGTTTTACATACAGCCCAATAGTTTTTATATATCACTCAGAAGACCATTTATATTGTTTTTTTTTTTAATTTGGTCTTTTATTGGCTTTTTTGTCTAGTTAATGCTGTCAGCTTTGATTTTCTTAGTATAGTCATCGTTAGTTTTTATTGACAGAAGTGAAAATTGAAACTCAAACATTTTTTGTGTTTGTACTATGAAGAAACATGGAAATTAAGTAATTTACAATGGTTCATCAATTATGATCAATCTTATGACTGAAGGCATAAATTCATTTCATAATTACCATTGGAACCTTACCCAATGTTTGTGAACTGCAATGTGAGGAGTATCATAGAGGTGCCTAATGTAAGTAGTGGTCGACAATATCTAGAGTAATTACTCTTGAGCAAATTGCACACCTAATCAGGTAATCAGGGTCCCAGGTCTTTCTTGATGTTTTCTGTATGAAGAGTATGTCAGATATGACAGGTATTTTGAAATGCTGGAGCTGGTTAGTCAGGAACTGTAGTTCTTTGGTTCTAAATTTGGACCTGTATTTTAAAATGTTAGACACAGTAAATATCTTCAGCATTTTCAGTGCAAGAGCTAATGTAATACTGTAGCAGCCATTGCCTGGCCTTTCTTGGTCCTAGCTTGGTTGGAGAGGGGGCTTGGGTGCTGATCATATGTATATATAGTCAGTCTCTAGGGCCTTGTTCTGCTTGATAGGGCAATGTCACTGACCCTTGCCTCTGCCATTCATGAGCAGCCTTTAAACCTTTAAACCTAATCCTTTAGCAATTAAGAATTCATTTTCATTGCAAGAGCTAATGCAATACTGTAGCACACAATCCTATAGTAATCAAGAATCGTAAGTTTTATGTGTTCTGAACACATATAAACTAATGTGATAGTCTAGTGTTTCTGATGGTCACACAGTCATGTAGACCATCAAGGGATTATAACAAGTGTGTTTTCCACTAGGCAGTGATTGGTTCCCATTTACCACTTTTTATCCAATCTGAAACATATAAAGCAAGTTTATATTCCTGTATATATATTTTTTTCAGGGATAGCCTAAAAGGCTTTATAAGAATTGTATGGCATTTGGCAATTTGTGAGTACAGTTTTCCAGAGTTTTTTTTATATGCTGATTACAGTGTTTTTTTCTCTGGTTTTTCATCTGAGCTCACAAATTGCCAATGCCATATAATTCAGGGGTACAATTTTCTCGAGTTCTTTTCTTTGATATTATGGTTGAAAATTGTTTTTCCTTGCTTTTTCTGATTTCAAAAGTTGCTAATGTCATTGCAATTGAACTTTTAAGAAGCCAAATGGAATTCTAAGGAATATGCAATTAAGATTGGGTAGTCCCAAGATTTTTGTATATTCTCGCAAGTCTTCACTACTGCACGATTGTCTGTTGTTGTGCCTAGTAGTAGTGAGATACATATTAGACTTGTGTCGTAGAGGTTTATTAGTCTCTCCTAAGACATTTAACCACTGTAGAGAGGTTTGCATCCAAGGAGAATTTTGAAATAAGGTATATTTTTATACCTATAAACACTAGTCCTTCATCTAATCAGAATTCTTCACTTATCCAAGTTCTGTTCAACTTTGAAGTATTGGCATGATATACTTTGCCCCCTCTGCCTTTGTAAATATGATGCATGTTACCATCAGTAAACATCATACAATGGACCATAGGTCTTGAAGAAATTGTATTGAATCATTGTTGGCTTTGGAATATCTTGAATTTTCAAGTGTGGGCAATATTGCAGGGACTTTGGTACCCAGCAGATTTTGCCCACTTCTTGGGAAGCCAGTCCTTTGGAACTTAATAATCTGAGAAACTATATTATGATTGGTTATGGTTACTAAAGGAGATCATCATAGAGGAACACATATCCCATACCTTTCCAAATGAGATACATTCATTGCTGGTGTAGAGACTTGTCATTTTTCTAGCAGGAGCACTTTTATTTTTGTAAGTGCTCCTCTTTGGGCATGTATCAGTGGATAGTTGCTGAACCCAGTTAAGAAACTCAAATACTAAGAAGTATGGTCACACTGGGAACCTTCATGGCTGTTGGACTTCCCCCCAGCAGTATACTTGGTTTCTGATGGCCTCAATCTAAATCCCCTTGGCTCATTAAGAAGTTCGAAGTGGATGATAGTTACAAATGCTTCTTAAGCCTTCTAATGGTGAGGAAGATTGCAGTTATGCTCTGTTGTTCACAGTAGAAACAAGAATGAAGAGTCTAGTTATAAAATTATAAGTCCTTAACAAGACCAAAGTGATATCTATAATTCCACATGCCTTCCTGTAATAACAATGCATATGCTGACAGTCCAAAGTTGAAAATACATGAGTCCTCGGAGAGTGGATCCTTATCTCTATTAAATCGGCAAGGAGAGGTGTAAAATCAATTGATATAATATTCCTGATATCTTATGTGATGTTTTGAAAAATAGACATACTGTATTTGTTTACTACTTGAGTGGGTTTAATGGTTATTCTTTTCCTCCAGCCAGTTTAATGAAGGCATTGATCAACAAAAATGTTATAGACATTAATTAGAATTCTAGAAATATGAAAGCCTTAGAGAATCCTCCTCACTTATTGTTCAAATTCCAAAATGAGACCTCAATCTTAACTTTAAAAGGTTATCTAAAGGAGTTACTAAACCTTTAAAAAGGATGTTATTGAAGGGTCTAAAACTGTATTTTCTTCTATAGATTTACTCCTGGAGAAGGAATTATCTTCAAAGAACAGTCATATAAAAGAGTTGTGAACTACTTATTTCAAAATTTGTAGCAAAAACACAAATCCCAGGAGGCAGAAGTGGAAAAATTTTCCCCTCCTACTATTTGCTGTCTGGAGCAACTTTGATAGTTGACTGCTTTCTTATGCAAAGCTGGACAGTCTTGAGGATACAGTTTGCTTTTGCCGAAGATTCTCTCATTGTGATTCCAAGGAATATGCAAATCCCTTTTTCGTAGCAGGTAATTACTAGAGATTCCGAGTCAGTATCAAAGCAGGACCTTCCTCAAATAAGTTTAGTTGCTTGAAGTTAGTTTTATCCTTGGCTGCTCTGTTCTGTTTGTTGAAGTAAAATTGAGGGAGATGAAAGTCAACTTTCACCACATTCTGTCTTGGATGTCCAATACTTGAGTCGTAATTAGATAACTTTTGATTGGTCCTGCAGTAGTTGGAATGTACAAAGTTCAACTATTTGATAAAAGAATTTTGTTAATGGTATATTTTCTGTTTTACCAAGTTTATGGCTGTATAGGACTTCATGTAATCGGCGTACTGTATTCCATAAATTGTTTACAGAAGGACCAACTTACCCTGATCATAATAGGTAAACCAAGACTGTTGTGAGTTTCAGCCATATTTAAAAGTACCACACCCCAGCAGGGCAGTGATATTTGGCTTGGATAAGCATGGCAAACATGGTTCTTATGAGCCAACTGCATGCTGCAAGTTGAATTGGGCCATAGAAGATGAAAGCGTCTTCACTTATTTTCCTCTCTTATTAAGGCTAAGTATTGAAAGTGTATCCAGAAAAGAAAAAGAGGTTAAGAGGCCATTGTATATAATAGAAATGCAGTAATTTACAACAAATACGCAGAAACTTTACTCTTCCAATGATAAAGTATCAATTTAGAATAGTTTTGTATTCATGAAACTTTATATTATCTCAGAATTTTTCTGTTGCTTAAGATAGGCAACTTTTCATAGCTTTAAACCTTATTACATAATGATATTTTTCTATTCTATATTTTGCCGAAAATTGTTTTAATGAAATCAATTTGGGCTCTTTTCAATGTACTTTCAGAACTACTATATTTTTAGGACATTAAAGTGCATTTGCCCATAGATTTTACTTTGAGGAAATTGATGTAATGGTCGCAAATTTTGAATTGGATTTTTAGACCAGCTCCTTTCATCACAAGACTGTTAAGTAGCAGCAGAAACTTATGTATTATTAATTAGATTGTATTGGTAATTATCATGTAATTGGCCACTCCTGCAGTATAGTACAGTACAATATAACTTTATTTAGATGTAGTTCATGTTAGAAATAACTTGTCTGTTATTGATTGTATTTGGTTATTGTTAAAGAGAACTTCTGTAATGTTTGAAATTTAATAACTTTACTATTTGTAAAACTTCTTTTGACACAAGCCTGGTGATTTGTTGATCATGTATTTGGGAGCTGCTAGGGAGACTTTGTGTCGTTTGAATAGAAGTTAGGAGAGAATTTTTGTCATATTGGTTAAGATAGTCGGTGCTAAAGTTCAGTTTTTTAGTATTTTTAAAGACTTTTAATGTTTATGAAATATAACTGTCATGATACATAACGTTAAAATTTGGTTATATAAGTAAGGTACCTTGACTGTGTTCATGCTCAAAATTCTAGTACATAGATTTGCAACAGGTCATATTTGGGTGATTAGAAAAGATTTTATTCTTGTAAATGATGTGTGATGACACCAAAATCTAGTTTTGTGAGGTATAGGGGATTACAGATAACATTATTTTCTTGTAATAGTGTTTTATATTATTATTTTTTTCAAAATGATAGGCAGCTTAAGCCCGTAGAAGACAGTAAAATGAATTTTGAGGGAATCTGGTGTCTTTTAGAGCCTAGAATTTTATGTCAGAAAGCAGAGGAAGGAAGGAAATTCCAAAGATATTGTATAAGTTATAACAACACTAGATTTTGGTTCTATTAAGAGTAATTAAGGAAGGTATTTTCAGCCATAGAATATCCTTGTTTCTTGACAGTGGCAATGATTATTATTAGTTTTGTCTTTTTTTAATTACAAAAACTAACAAACTTTTGTGAGAAGGCAGGGTCAGTAGAAGCCTATGTAAAGTTATAGTGCTTAGCAAAGAAGACAGTACGGCAGTGCAAAAATCAGTTTTCAATATTAAACTTACCCGATAATCATGTAGCTGTCAACTCCGTTGCCCGACAGAATTCTATGGAGGGATACGCCAGCTATCACAATACTAGAAGGGGGTGTATTTACCAGCGCCACCTGTGGCCAGGTACTCAAGTACTTCTTGTTGACACCTCCTCAATTATTCCTCTGTCGTGCTTCCGGCAAGACGTTCTGGGATACGCTTATGTTCTTGGAGTATTTTTACGACTTTGGTGAAGTATTTCTCTTTGATTTCGGCTGTCGCTTTACTGGAAACTTCTATATTAGCTTAGTTAGCTTTTGGAATTAATTTGATTAATTTTGGTGACGAGAGAGTATGAACTCTCGTTCACTTTTCAATGGCCGACCCTTCCCTTAGACGGAAGTGTTGGTGTCTAAGAGAGTATAGACTCTCTTTCTTAATTTTGCTTAACAAAAGTTATAGATTTATTTTATATCTCTCCGCCTCTTATAGGCCTCTTCGATTAACTTCCTTTTATTATAAACTCATTAAAATTAATTTTTATATTTGTTTATATTCGACCTTCCTAATAGTAGGCGGTCTTTTACCGAAGTTAATAAACTTTGAGCCCGTCATTTCGGTTTTACCTGTTAACATATTATGCTATTTCCGCCACAGAGTTTGAAAGATTTTCTTTGACAGTCTCGTACTGTTTTCAAAGCTGAACTAACGTTTTGTTTTGTCTCTGCAGTTGTTGACGTTCAGAACGTTCAACTTGCACTCTATCGTTACGATAGAGAAAGAATGTTCACGGTTTCACGTTGCAGTAAGAGTAACCGTGTCTAGCGTTTTGTTTATTCTTTCTTAACTTAATGGTTTTGATCCTAATAAAGGAACTTTTCAGTTTTTTTCCTTTAACAATAATATGTTTTAACGATATATATGATTGGGCTCTTCTCTCAGGTTCTAAGTCAAGAGAGAGAGAGAGAGAGAGAGAGATAGAGACGGAGGGAGAAAGAGGATAAACGTTTCATTCAAGCCTGCCAGGCGTACGAGTAACGTCGTTATCGTTTTTTGCTCTTCTCCCTAGTCTCTTTAGGGGAAGAAACTAAACGTTTCTAGAGTGATCTAGTGTTTAGTCTCTTTCCAACCACTGAATTATCTTTCATTAGATTTTTCTGTTACATTGTAATTCTGTTTTCGCAATTACTAACTTTGAGAAAGGATAGAATTGCGTTTTTCAGGTACAAACCACTTAAAGTTTCGAGTTCAGTGAAATAAGTGCAAACAGAAATCAAAGTGATAAGTGATTAGTGCGTGAGGGTACTTTTGTGCGCGCCAGTCGTCCTCCCAGTCCGGGACCTCTTGCAAGCTCCCAAGCCCAGGGGAGAAGCAATGTCGAAGGGCATAAGGGTTCAGCAGGCCTTGATCGGCGCACAGAAGTATTCTCGGTGGTTGTGGGCGTGTCTTACCGAGACCGTCACTCCCACCCGCAGACGATTGAGCCCTTATTTTGCTCGTCTGCAGAAGAGATTAGGGGAGAAAATAAAAGCAGAGTAACGCTGGTCTCAGGTCTCAAGACTTCTTAAACGTTAAGTCCAGACCTATGCCAGACGTACGAAGTTAAAGTTCACAACCCGAATGCAGTCACAACTTTCGGTCTTGATGCGTGAGTGTCGGGCTGAGAGTGTTGCACCTCCTCCTCCGCCTACACTCCCTCCACCTGTTCTCGCTCCGCCTGTGCTCGCCCAGCCTGCACCTGCTCCGCCTGTGCTCGCCCAGCCTGCACCTGCTCCGCCTGTGCTCGCCCAGCCTGCACCTGCTCCGCCTGGTCGCAGCACCATCTGCCAGGCGTACGATGTTGTGAACTCTACTACAGTCCATGCAAGCACAGCTTTCGGACTTGATGAGTGAGTGTCGGGCTGAGAGTGTTGCTCCTCCGCCTCCGCCTACACTCCCTCCTCCTACACTCGCTCCGCCTGATCACAGTACCATCTGCCAGGCGTACGATGTTGTGGACTCTACTACAGTCCATGCAAGCACAGCTTTCGGACTTGATGAGTGAGTGTCGGGCTGAGAGTGTTGCTCCTCCGCCTCCGCCTACACTCCCTCCTCCTACACTCGCTCCGCCTGATCACAGTACCATCTGCCAGGCGTATGATGTTGTGGACTCTACTACAGTCCATGCAAGCACAGCTTTCGGACTTGATGCGTGAGTGTCGGGCTGAGAGTGTTGCTCCTCCGCCTCCGCCTACACTCCCTCCACCTACACTCGCTCCGCCTGATCGCAGTACCACCTGCCAGCAGTTCCACCTGCCAGGCGTACGATGTTGAGACACGTGCTGAGTTTGCTGTTCCCTGTGGTGTTCAGCCTCCGCCTTTCTTAAGGCAACCTTTACATTGGGATCAGGAGGATTATACCTCTCTTCCTCCGCCTCCACTTGCTGCTCCACCAGTGATGCAACACTCGGTTGAGGTACAACAACCTCTCCCGTCCATGAGTCAGTTTCCTCAGCTCTTGCTGCAGCGAGCTCAACCCTCCATAAGGCAAGCACCACAACACCTTAGCCTTGCGCCTCAGGAGCCTCAGCTTGCGAGACATTTACCTTGTTCTGCGCAGCCTCTTCCTCATCGCGCTCCGCTCACACCACAGGAACTGGAACTTGCTACTCCGCTTCCGCCAACCGCTCAGCAAGCGCAACCCTTGGGTT
Source organism: Palaemon carinicauda (assembly GCF_036898095.1). NCBI lineage: Eukaryota > Metazoa > Arthropoda > Malacostraca > Decapoda > Palaemonidae > Palaemon > Palaemon carinicauda. The sequence continues at coordinate 106,199,686 of NC_090748.1, forward strand.
CAACCACTCATGCTAGGAGTCAGCCTCCTCCACCCGTGCGCCTTCCTTCTGCTTGTCTTTTATTCAGCCTTTGCAGACTGAGCCTCAGGTGTTCCCTCATCGGAGTCTTGAAGAGGAAACCACACTATTGTTGTTCCAGCTCGTTCTGACTCTGCTGTTCAGCATACCATGGTTTAAACCCCATGCAAGCATGCATAAAGCACTCTAGCACTGGTCATGGAATTTCTGAGAAATGTTAAACGCCATGCACACGCTCTGCTTTCCTTTCAGCAGGCTCTGCTTACAGCAGGCTCTGCTTACTACATGCTCAGCATTCAGCATGCTCTGCATTCAGCATGCTCTGCATACAACATGCTCTGCATACAGCATGCTCTGCATTCAGCATGCTCTGCATACAACATGCTCTACATACAGCATGCTCTGCATACAGCATACTCTGCATACATCATGCTCTGCATACCTTACCGCATGCTTCTCAACACATCTTGGGTTGTTGCCAACTCACTAGACTGTCAAGCAGTTTCATAACGTTGCCTTCTAGTCTGCTGCTTTGCACCAGTGAACCCTCACTCAGAGAACTTAGCTTTTCTAGGATAAGGTCCCTGTAGATGAGAAAGTTCTTTTCTCCCTCCTTCTGATATTCCCTTGAGGACTCTGTCATTTGGAGGGAGCCTTTAGCTGCATAACCTCTTATGGACTTTTATTTAAGCATAACATGCTTACAGGGAAGGTAATGGTTACACTTCAGCCGCTAATCCCGTCTGTTACCACACCTGCTCCCATAGACCTTGAGCTGTGTTGCATGACATGCAGTCCAAGCTTAGTCCTTGTTAGAGGATTTTTTTGTTTACGGAGTCAATGTGTCACGGGGAAGACGTTCAACAACCAACAGAAGGGACTTGTTGTGACGCAGTGCGGCAACCTCAGCAACCCGTTAAGGAGTTGTCTGTACGACCCAGACAGTCTAGACAGATTCGGGTTGTCACTGTACTTCCTCGCTTGCCCATGATTGACAGTTTACAGACTGTGCAGCAGTATCATGATCTTGTGTCCGGCTCCGTCAGACGACTGGCTTTTAAGAGCTCCCTCAAGTCGTCGCTGTCTGGAGATTTTCAAATGGACTATGGATCTGACCAAGGAACTGGGCCTCCTGGTCAATTTTGAGGAGTCTCAGCTCGTTCCATCCCAGACCATTGTCTCCTTGGGTATGGATCTTCAGAGTCGAGCTTTTCGGACTTGTCCGTCGGCCCCAAGGATCTTCCAAGCCCTAGAATGCATCCAGAGCATGCTGAGAAGGAACCGATGCTTAGTCAGGCAGTGGATGAGTCTAACAGGGACACTTTCATCGCTGGCCCTGTTCATCGAGTTAGGGAGACTCCACCTCCCCCCCCTTCAGTATCATCTAGCTGCTCACTGGATAAAGGACATGACGCTAGAGACGGGCTCAGTTCCTGTTTCCGAAGAGATGAGGTCTTCTCTAACGTGGTGGAAGAACAGCATTCTTCTCAAGGAAGGTCTACCTTTGGCTGTTCAGACCTCCGACCACCGTCTCTTCTCGGACGCATCGGACACGGGCTGGGGTGCGACACTGGACGGACAGGAATGCTCGGGAACATGGAATCAGGAGCAAAGGACACTTCACATCTATTGCAAGGAGTTGTTGGCAGTTCATTTGGCCTTGATAAACTTCAAGTCCCTCCAGCTTAACAAGGTGGTGGAGGTGAACTCCGACTACACCACAGCCTTGGCTTACATCTCCAAGCAGGGAGGGACTCATTCGAGGAAGTTGTTCGAGATCGCAAGGGACCTCCTCATTTGGTCAAAAGATCGAAAGCTCACGCTGGTAACGAGGCTCATTCAGGGCGATATGAATGTCATGGCAGATCGCCTCAGCCGGAAGGGTCAGGTCTTCCCCACAGAGTGGACCCTTCACAAGAATGTTTGCAGCAGACTTTGGGCCCTGTGGGGTCAGCCAACCATAGATCTATTCGCTACCTCGATGACCAAGAGGCTCCTCTTGTATTGTTCTCCGATTCCAGACCCAGCAGCAGTTCGCGTGGATGCCTTTCTGCTGGATTGGTACCATCTCAACCTGTATGCATTCCCGCCGTTCAAGATTGTCAACAGGGTACTTCAGAAGTTCGCCTCTCACAAAGGGACACGGCTGACGTTGGTTGCTCCCCTCTGGCCCGCGAGAGAATGGTTCACTGAGGTACTGCAATGGCTGGTCGACGTTCCCAGGACTCTTCCTCCTAGAGTGGACCTTCTGCGTCAACCTCACGTAAAGAAGGTACACCCAACCTCCACGCTCTTCGTCTGACTGCCTTCAGACTATCGAAAGACTCTCAAGAGCTAGAGGCTTTTCGAAGGAGGCAGCCAGAGCGATTGCCAGAGCAAGGACGACATCCACTCTCAGAGTCTATCAGTCTTAAATGGGAAGTCTTCCGAAGCTGGTGCAAGGCCAATGCAGTTTTCCTCAACCAGTACCAATGTAACCCAGATTGCTGACTTCCTGTTACATCTAAGGAACGTAAGATCCCTATCAGCTCCTACGATCAAGGGTTACAGAAGTTTGTTGGCAGCGGTTTTCCGCCACAGAGGCTTGGATCTTTCCTCCAACAAAGATCTACAGGACCTCCTTAGGTCTTTTGAGACCTCAAAGGAACGTCGGTTGTCCACTCCAGGCTGGAATCTAGACGTGGTCCTAAGGTTCCTAATGTCATCAGGATTTGAACCGCTCCAATCAGCCTCTTTTAAGGACCTCACATTAAAAACTCTTTTCCTCGTGTGCTTAGCAACAGGTAAAAGAGTAAGTGAGATCCACGCCTTCAGCAGGAACATAGGTTTCACATCTGAAACGGCTACATGTTCCTTGCAGCTCGGTTTTTTGGCTAAAAACGAGCTTCCTTCCCGTCCTTGGCCTAAGTCGTTCGAGATCCCAAGCCTGTCCAACATGGTGGGGAACGAACTGGAGAGAGTACTTTGCCCAGTTAGAGCTCTTAAGTACTATCTAAGAAGGTCAAAACCATTACGAGGACAATCAGAAGCCTTATGGTGTGCTATCAAGAAGCCTTCTCTACCAATGTCTAAGAACTCAGTTTCTTACTACATCAGGCTTCTGATTAGAGAAGCAAATTCTCATCTGAAGGAAGAAGACCTTGCTTTGCTGAAGGTAAGGACACATGAAGTGAGAGCTGTGGCTACTTCAGTGGCCTTCAAACAGAACCGTTCTCTGCAGAGTGTTATGGATGCAACCTATTGGAGAAACAAGTCAGTGTTCGCATCATTCTATCTCAAAGATGTCCAGTCTCTTTACGAGTACTGCTACACCCTGGGTCCATTCGTAGCAACGAATGCAGTAGTAGGCGAGGGCTCAGCCACTACATTCCCATAATCCCATAACTTTTTAACCTTTCTCTTGAATACTTTTTATGGGTTGTACGGTCGGCTAAGAAGCCTTCCACATCCTTGTTGATTTGGCGGGTGGTCAATTCTTTCTTGAGAAGCGCCAAGGTTAAAGGTTGTGATGAGGTCCTTTAGTATGGGTTGCAGCCCTGTATACTTTAGCACCTTTGAGTTGATTCAGCCTCCCAAGAGGAACGCTGCGCTCAGTAAGGAAGACGATCTTATTAAAGGCAGAGTAACGGTTCAAGTCGACTTCCTTACCAGGTACTTATTATTTCATTGTTATTGTGGATAACTGATTATATGAAATATGGGATACTTAGCTATCCTTTAATCTTGTACACTGGTTTTCACCCACCCCCCTGGGTGTGAATCAGCTACATGATTATCGGGTAAGTTTAATATTGAAAAATGTTATTTTTATTAATAAAATAAATTTTTGAATATACTTACCCGATAATCATGATTTAATCGACCCTCCCTTCCTCCCCATAGAGAACCAGTGGACCGAGGAATAATTGAGGAGGTGTCAACAAGAAGTACTTGAGTACCTGGCCACAGGTGGCGCTGGTAAATACACCCCCTTCTAGTATTGTGATAGCTGGCGTATCCCTCCATAGAATTCTGTCGGGCAACGGAGTTGACAGCTACATGATTATCGGGTAAGTATATTCAAAAATTTATTTTATTAATAAAAATAACATGTTATCCAAAAGTATTAAGTCTAAGAAAGCAATATGTCATTGTAGAACCCTGATTATCTAAATTTTTGAAATAATAGATTAGTGCTCTGGAATGTAGGAGGTAAGAGGAAGTTGTTAATCAAAGCACTAAAATTCGATGGTGTTTTTCATTTGTTCATGATAATGAATTGCTATAAAAAATAATTCTTCTAACTTGGGGTTCGGTATGGTCTCAGACTTGTGTCAAAATGAAGTTCATCTTGTGTTCTTTTAATATCGCTGTTATCCTGAATCTAAAGTTGAAGTTCTCTTCCAGGTGTAGTTTTGTTATTTGGAAATGTTTATCAATAAAGGCCAGGTGCCACCACCTCAGGGGGCTGGCTTCACGGAACTGCGCTGGAACCTCTAGTTGAGTCTCCCCTGCGGCCTTGCCACCAGGAGCCATGATTTATAGAAGTTGTAATCATCCCAGACTCCCTCCCGTGATGAAGTGTGGTGGTGCTGTCTTTCTTCTCTCTCAGTGAAATGCTGAAATGGTATGTGGCATCTGTTTGGTTACTGTAAGCAATATGTTACTGGGTTATCTTCCAGTTGGTTAATCTTAACTTAAATAGGTATCTTAAACAACTTGATACTTTAGTCTCGAAATATTTATAACTTGAAACTTGGCTGTTGTAATTTTTTCTTGCTGATAGAGCTTATAAATTCTTGACTGATCATAGATTGTTAAAGATCTTTAAAATATTACAGAACCAAAGATAGTCTTTGACATTGGAGGCTTTAAAAAAAATCCTAAGTCGCCATTGTAACTTAACAGAGTAAGATTTTTTTTTTATAAGTTCCACTTAGATAACAGATCATATTTTAAATTTAGAATTATAACTGATGAGGGAAGAAATGGATTTAGATATTTTAAAGTCTTGAAATGACCTAGTATGTTTTTCACTGCAGTTTCATATTCCATTTGGATAATATTTGCCTTTCATATTGATTTCTGACATTATAACATATAAAAGAATACCATACCTGGAAAATATTATTCTCAGACAAATGCATTAGTTGGATGATTTATCGTGGAATTGAAAGACATACTTTCCATCAGATGTATTTTTTGAGGGGATTCAGTTTCGCTGTGTAGCCTGACTAGCATAGTGACTGTATAAACTAGATGATAAGTTCAGTCTTGAAAACAGAATCCTCAGAGTGTGCAATAATCAGCAGTAGATCTTCCAAAGGCTTTGGAAGTTCAATGCTTTTATAAACGAAATATATTCTACTTTAGATGCTTAATTTACCATAATATGAATGTATTTTAGATGACACCTTGTCTGGTAACAGTCCCTGTATTTATGATTATTGATTGAAAGGAGATATGTTTCTATATCTGGCAAAGCATATCTATTAATTTGATGTGGAGAAGAACAATTTCATGTAAGTTCAGTTGTACGGATGAAGTTGGGAGTGAAGCATTGTTTTTTGTGATAATGTAGTTGAGAATTTGAAGTGTATTGTATATCATTGCATCTTAAGAACCATTGGAAGCCACAAAGAATGTGAGCTTAAAAGTCATTAATGTTAGGATCTTTGTAGTTTATGATTGTACCTTGTCCCTTAAGGACACGGAAGAGTTTTGAGCACAATTTTTTATATGAGATAATAGAAACTTTTCTAGAAAGAAGTCCGGTATCACTCTGTACATGTCTAAGATTAATTACATGTTATGTTTTTTAAATGCGTAATTGACCAAAGAAAAGTGCAACATGCATATCGCTGCGTCATTTCACCCAGATTTGATGCAGTAACCTTTCATTTGTTTGATTAATTTGTACATGTATATGTTATTCCCTGCTGATCTTTTCCAAAAGTCTAAAGCAAATGGCCAAGAAAAATCTAAAACGATAAGATTCATGTAATTCTAGTGTCCAAGGTATCATTGACTGTGTTGGAAAAAACAAGGTTGTTTGTGTTCTAGAAATTGGTACTCATCATAATCAGTTGCTATGCTGTGGTCGTTGATGTGTTGGGAGCTATTTCTTTTAAAACCGATTGTCGACGAATTTCCCATAAAGGCAAGTTGTCCATTTGGATATTGTGTTGGCCTGAGAATTTTGTCTTGAAATTACCTTTATTTCTTGGTTAAAAGTGTTCTGATAGTAACACCTTGTGAGATTATAATTTAATTAGATAAACTGCTTTATCTATTTTGAGGCTTGCTTTCACGTTTGGTGTGTAGATAGATTTGAGATCCTATAATTTTATGTGGATTTATCTACAATCTGTCTATTTGGATGAACAGATGTTTATATTGTTAAACACTGGTGTTTTATAGGATAAAACTGTTGCATGTTTATGTCAACAGTTATGGAAAGGTGCACAATACTTGGAAATACTTTGGAATCCTGGAATGATAAGAATTAAGAATGAAAACTGCTAAATTGTCTTCATTAGGTGTCTCATATTTTTACCGTTCATTAGGCTTTTATAGTTTAAACCTTTTAGAGTCCCTTGAAACATTCCAGCGTAGGAAATGTATTATTTTAATGAGTTTTATAATTACTTATTTTTCAATATTAAACTTACCCGATAATCATGTAGCTGTCAACTCCGTTGCCCGACAGAATTCTACGGGAGGGATACGCCAGCTATCACTATACTAGAAGGGGGTGTACTCACAAGCGCCACCTGTGGCCAGGTACTACAGTACTTGTTGTTGACGCCACCTCACTTTTTCCTCTGTCGTGCTTCCGGCAAGACGTTCTTGGATACGCTTATGATTTTGGAGTATTGTTCACGGTTTGGTGAAGTATTTCTCTAAATTTGCAGCTATTCGCTATACTGGAAACTTCTATATTAGCTTAGTTAGCTTTTGGAATTATTTTGATTATTTATGGTGACGAAGAGAGTATGAACTCTTTTTCACCTTTAAATGGCCGACCCTTCCCTTAGACGGGAGTGTTGGTGTCTAAGAGAGTATAGACTCTCTTTCTTAATTTTGCTTAACAAAAGTTATAGATTATTTTATATCTCTCCGCCTCTTATAGGCCTCTTCGATTAACTTCCTTTTATTATAAACTTATTAAAATTAATTTTTATATTTGTTTATATTCGACCTTCCTAATAGTAGGCGGTCTTTTCTTGGTACCGAAGTTAATTAACTTGAGCCCGTCATTTCGGTTTTACCTGTTAACATATTATGCTATTTTAATGTCTTTGAAAGAATTTCTTTGATAGTCTCGTACTGTTTTCAAAGTTGAACTAACGTTTTGTTTTGTCTCTGCAGTTGTTGACGTTCAGAACGTTCAACTTGCGCTCTATCGTTACGATAGAGAAAGAATTTTCACGGTTTCACGTTGCAGTAAGAGTAACCGTGTCTAGCGTTTTGTTCATTCTTTCTTAACTTAATGGTTTTAATCCTAATAAAGGAACTTTTCATTTTGGGAAATATTTCAGTTTTTTCCTTTAACAATAATATGTTTTAACGATATATATGATTGGGCTCTTCTCTCAGGTTCTAAGTCAAGAGAGAGAGAGAGAGAGAGAGATAGAGACGGAGGGAGAAAGAGGAGGATAAACGTTTCATTCAAGCGAGTAACGTTGTTATCGTTTTTACTCTTCTCCCTAGTCTCTTTAGGGGAAGAAGGTAAACGTTTCTAGAGTGATCTAGTGTTTAGTCTCTTTCCAGCCACTGAATTATTTATCTTTCATTAGATTTTTCTGTTACATTGTAATTCTGTTTTCGCAATTACTAACTTTTGAGAAAGGATAGAATTGCGTGTTTCAGATACAAACCACTTAAAGTTTCGAGTTCAGTGAAATAAGTGCAAACAGAAAATCAAAGTGATAAGTGATTAGCGCAAAGTGTGTCAATGTTGTGCGTGAGGGTACTTCTGTGCGGGCCAGTCGTCCTCCCAGTCCGGGACCTCTTGCAAGCTCCCAAGCCCAGGGGAGAAGCAATGTCGAAGGGCAAAAGGGTTCAGCAGGCCTTGATCGGCGCACAGAAGTATCCTCGGTGGTTACGGGCGTGTCTTACCGAGACCGTCACTCCCACCCGCAGACGATTGAGCCCTTATTTTGCTCGTCTGCAGAAGAAATTTCGGGGAGAAAACGCTGGTCTCAGGTCTCAAGACCTCTTAAACGTAAAGTACAGACCTATGCCAGACGTACGAAGTTAGAGTTCAACAACCCGGATGCAGTCATTGGGTTAGCTCTGACTCTCCTCAGTCATCAGTTGAATGCACTCCGCCTAAGAGGAGTAAGGTTCTGCCGCAACAGATCTCTGCTGTTAAGGCTTTACCTCAGCAGACCTTAGTGTCTGCCGACCCCAAGTTGACTCTACTGCAGTCCATGCAGTCACAACTTTCGGTCTTGATGCGTGAGTGTCGGGCTGAGAAGGTTGCGCCTCCGCCTGCGCTCGCTCCGCCTGCGCTCGCTCCGCCTGCGCTCCCTCCGCCTGCGCTCGCTCCGCCTGCGCTCGCTCCGCCTGCCAGGCGTACGATGTTGAGCCACGTTATGAGTTTACTGATCCCAGTGGTGTGCAGCTCCCTCCGCCTTCCTTAAGGCAACCTCAGCAATGGGAACAGGAGGCTTATACCTCTCTTCCTCCGCTTCCACTTGCTGTTCCACCAGTGAGGCAACACTCGCTTGAGGTACAACAACCTCTCCCATCCATGAGTCAGTCTCCTCAGCTCTCGCTGCAGCGAGCTCAACCCTCCTCAAGGCAAGCACCTCAACACCTTAGCCTTGCGCCTCAGGAGCCTCAACTTGCGAGACTTTTACTGCGTTCTGCGCAGCCACTACCTTTTCGCTCTCAGCTCACACCGCAGGAACCTCAACTCGTTCCTCAGGAACTTGCTACTGCGCATCCGCCAACCACTCAGCAAGCGCAACCCTTGAGTTCAGCCACTCATGCCAGGAGTCAGCCTCCTCCACCCATGCGCCTACCTTCTGCTACTTCCTTTGATCAGCCTTTGCAGACTGAGCCTCAGGTGTTCCCTCAACAGAGTCTTGAAGAGGAAACCACAACTATTGTTGTTCCAGCTCGTTCTGACTCTGCTGTTCAGCATACCTTACCTCCATTTTCAAACATTATGATAATGGAGGTTATTTGTATTACTTATAAAAATATATTTGTATTCCTTGCAATATATTTTTAACAATATCGCAAAATATGGCAAAAATATGAATCATGAGTTATGAATGTAAGGTAAATATTATGTTGATATTAAAACCCCATGCAAGCATGCATAAAGCACTCTAGCACTGGTCATGGAATTTCTGAGAAATGTTAAACGCCATGCACACGCTCTGCTTACCTTACAGCATGCTCTACATACAGCATGCTCTGCTTACAGCATGCTCTGCATACAACATGCTCTGCATACAGCATGCTCTGCATTCAGCATGCTCTGCATACAACATGCTCTACTTACAGCATGCTCTGCTTACAGCATGCTCTGCATACAACATGCTCTGCATACAGCATGCTCTGCATTCAGCATGCTCTGCATACAACATGCTCTACATACAGCATGCTCTGCATACAGCATGCTCTGCATACAACATGCTCTGCATACAGCATGCTCTGCATTCAGCATGCTCTGCATACAACATGCTCTGCATACAGCATGCTCTGCATTCAGCATGCTCTGCATACAACATGCTCTACATACAGCATGCTCTGCATACAGCATACTCTGCATACAACATGCTCTGCATACCTTACCGCATGCTTCTCAGTCACACATCTTTGGTTGTTGCCAACTCACTAGACTGTCAAGCAGTTTCATAACGTTGCCTTCTAGTCTGCTGCTTTTGCACCAGTGAAACCCTCACTGAGAGAACTTAGCTTTTCTAGGATATGGTCCCTGTAGATGAGAAAGTTCTTTTCTCCCTCCTTCTGATATTCCCTTGAGGACTCTGTCATTTGGAGGGAGCCTTTAGCTGCGTAGCCTCCTATGGACTTTTATTTAAGCATAACATGCTTCCAGGGAAGGTAATGGTTCCACTTCAGTCGCTAATCCCGTCTGTTACCACACCTGCTCCCATAGACCTTGAGCTGTGTTGCAAGACATGCAGTCCAAGCTTAGTCCTTGTTAGAGGATTTTTTGTTTACGGAGTCATGTGTCACGGGGAAGACGTTCAACAACCAGCAGAAGTGACTTGTTGTGACGCAGTGCGGCAACCTCAGCAACCCGATAAGGAGTTGTCTGTACGGCCCAGAGTCTAGACAGATTCGGGTTGTCACTGTACTTCCTCGCTTGCCCATGGTTGACAGTTCACAGACTGTGCAGCAGTACCATGATCTTGTGTCCGGCTCCGCAGACGACTGGCTTTTAAGAGCTCCCACAAGTCGTCGCTGTCTGGAGATTTTCAAATGGACTATGGATCTGACCAAGGAACTGGGCCTCCTGGTCAATTTTGAGGAGTCTCAGCTCGTCCCATCCCAGACCATTGTCTCCTTGGGTATGGATCTTCAGAGTCGAGCTTTTCGGGCTTTTCCGTCGGCCCCAAGGATCTTCCAAGCCCTATAATGCATCCAGAGCATGCTGAGAAGGAACCGATGCTCAGTCAGGTAGTGGATGAGTCTAACAGGGACACTTTCATCACTGGCCCTGTTCATCGTGTTAGGGAGACTCCACCTCCCCCCCCTTCAGTATCATCTAGCTGCTCACTGGATAAAGGACATGACGCTAGAGACGGTCTCAGTTCCTGTTTCCGAAGAGAGGAGGTCTTCTCTCGCGTGGTGTAAGAACAGCTTTCTTCTCAAGGAAGTCTACCTTTGGCTGTTCAGAAACACGACCGCCGTCTCCTCTCGGACGCATCAGACACGGGCTGGGGTGCGACTTTGGACGGACAAGAATGCTCGGGAACATGGAATCAGGAGCAAAGGACACTTCACATCAATTGCAAGGAGTTGTTGGCGGTTATTCTGGCCTTGATAAACTTCAAGTCCCTCCAGCTTAACAAAGTGGTGGAGGTGGACTCTGACAACACCACAGCCCTGGCTTACATCTTCAAGCAGGGAGGGACTCTTTCGTGGAAGTTGTTCTAGATCGCAAGGGACCTACTCATCTGGTCTAAAGATCGAAAGCTAACTGGTAACGAGGTTCATTCAGGGCGGTATGAATGTCATGGCAGATCACCTCAGCCGGAAGGGTCAGGTCATCCCCACAGAGTGGACCCTTCTCAAGAATGTTTGCAGCAGACTTTGGGCCCTGTGGGGTCAGCCAACCATAGATCTGTTCGCTACCTCGATAACCTAGAGACTCCTGTTGTATTGTTCTCCGATTCCAGACCCAGCAGCAGTTCACGTGGATGCTTTTCTGCTGGATTGGTTCCATCTCGACCTGTATGCATTCCCGCCGTTCAAGATTGTCAACAGGGTACTTCAGAAGTTCTCCTCTCACAAAGGGACACGGCTGACGTTGGTTGGCTCCGCTCTGGCCCGCGAGAGAATGGTTCTTAGAGGTACTGCAATGGCTGGTCGACATTCCCAGGACTCTTCCTCTAGGAGTGAACCTTCTAAGTCTACCTCACGTAAAGAAGGTACACCCAATCCTCCACGCTCTTCGTCTGACTGCCTTCAGACTTTCGAAAGACTCTCAAGAGCTAGGGGCTTTTCGAAGGAGGCAGCCAGAGCGATTGCCAAAGCAAGGAGAACATCCACTCTCAGAATCTATCAGTCTCAAGGGGAAGTCTTCCGTAGCTGGTACAAGACCAATGCAGTTTCCTCAACCAGTACCACTGTAACCCAGATTGCTGACTTCCTGTTATATCTAAGGAAAGTAAGATCCCTTTCAGCTCCTACGATCAAGGGTTACAGAAGTATGTTGGCAGCGGTTTTCCGCCACAGAGGCTTGGATCTTTCCACCAACAAAGATCTACAGGACCTCCCTAGGTCTTTTGAGACCTCAAAGGAACGTCGGTTGTCCACTCCAGGCTGGAATCTAGACGTGGTCCTAAGGTTCCTTATGTCATCAAGATTTGAACCTCTCCAATCAGCCTCTTTTTAGGACCTCACATTAAAAACTCTTTTCCTCGTGTGCTTGACAACAGCTAAAAGAGTAAGTGAGATCCACGCCTTCAGCAGGATCATTGTTTTCACATCTGAAACGGCTACATGTTCCTTGCAGCTCGGTTTTTGCTAAACGAGCTTCCTTCACGTCCTTGGCCTAAGTCGTTCGAGATCCCAAGCCTGTCCAACTTGGTGGGGAATGAACTGAAGAGAGTACTTTGCCCAGTTAGAGCTCTTAGGTACTATCTAAAAAGGTCTTAACCTTTACAAGGACAATCAGAAGCCTTATAGTGTGCTATCAAGAAACCTTCTTTTCCAAGTTCTAAGAACTCAGTTTCTTACTATTCAGGCTTCTGATTAGAGAAACACATTCTCATCTGAAGGAAGAAGACCTTGCTTTGCTGAAGGTAAGGACACATGAAGTGGGAGCTGTGGCTACTTCAGTGGCCTTCAAACAGAGCCATTCTCTGCAGAGTGTTATGGATGCAACTTATTGGAGAAGCAAGTCAGTGTTCGCATCATTCTATCTCAAAGATGACCAGTCTCTTTACGAGTACTGCTACACCCTGGGACCATTCGTAGCAACGAATGCAGTAGTAGGCGAGGGCTCAGCCACTACATTCCCATAATCCCATAACCTTTTAACCTTTCTCTTGAATACTTTTTATGGGTTGTACAGTCGGCTAAGAAGCCTTCCACATCCTTGTTGATTTGGCGGGTGGTCAATTCTTTCTTGAGAAGCGCCGAGGTTAAAGGTTGTGATGAGGTCCTTTAGTATGGGTTGCAGCCCTGTATACTTTAGCACCTTTGAGTTGATTCAGCCTTCCAAGAGGAACGCTGCGCTCAGTAAGGAAGACGATCTTATTAAAGGCAGAGTAACGGTTCAAGTCGACTTCCTTACCAGGTACTTATTATTTTCATTGTTATTGTGGATAACTGATTATATGAAATACGGGATACTTAGCTATCCTTTAGTCTTGTACACTGGTTTTTCACCCACCCCCCTGGGTGTGAATCAGCTACATGATTATCGGGTAAGTTTAATATTGAAAAATGTTATTTTCATTAGTAAAATAAATTTTTGAATATACTTACCCGATAATCATGATTTAATTGACCCACCCTTCCTCCCCATAGAGAACCAGTGGACCGAGGAAAAAGTGAGGTGGCGTCAACAACAAGTACTGTAGTACCTGGCCACAGGTGGCGCTTGTGAGTACACCCCCTTCTAGTATAGTGATAGCTGGCGTATCCCTCCCGTAGAATTCTGTCGGGCAACGGAGTTGACAGCTACATGATTATCGGGTAAGTATATTCAAAAATTTATTTTACTAATGAAAATAACATTTTGCCAAGAAAACTTATCTTCAAGATCTAAGAACTCCAGATGTAAAAAACAAAAATTGCATAAAAATTTTTCTTAAAACTGACTGACGATACAAATTTCTTCCAGTAAGTTTAGATGAGATTTGATGTGAATATTTATTTTCACACTTTCTTATAATCCTAATACTTATTAGATTTTACCATGCTATTCATGTCAGCAAACTTTAATTTGACAATGAATTCCAACACTTACAACTTTGGATTTGTAATTTAACGATCATTGTAAAGTTAGGATTGCTAACTGAAGTCACTGGAATATTTCTATAATGTAGAAATATTAGAATACAGTATTAAGAAGCCAAGCAGTAGATTGATGTTTCTGCATTCAAATTGTAGTCTAAGAAAAGGCTTTCTGAAATATATTCTAGTGTCACAAAAGTTTGCATTACCACTTCACATTATTTGCAGATGTGATTTGTTATTTTCAGTTCAAAAAGGTCCAAAAAAAAAAAGGGAAAAAAAAAGACACTTATTGTGGTATTGTAGACAGGCTTAGTTCGAGTAATATTTTGACTTGACAAAATCTGTGATTTCTCATTAGAATTCAAAGTTTTTATTGCAGTCCTGAAGTCAGATTTAGATAGAAACTCTTTGAAATGATTTGATTGAGAATTTTAAGGCTTTGAGATATACAAGGTCTGTAAATAAGGATATTAAAGACATTCATAGACTACAGTAATTAGCTGTATATTATAAAAACTCGATATTAATATAATTTTTATTGTAAAGTGAAAGGAATTTTCTTTTTCTATATATTAGCTTTTTCCATAAATTTTTCATATTGGGTTTAACCTAATGGCGAAGGATTCCAAAGTACCCTCAGTGCATCAGTTGAAATTAACAACTCATTGAAGAAAATATTGTGAAGTTTCCAGAGATGCAGGCTTGGCTGGAAATTTTAAATTGCTTGTTGTTTAGCTCTTACTTTTGAGATCTTTTTTATATTGTTATTGAAGACTATGCCTTCATTTATTGACGTTTTAGGAGAATTCAGTGGGAAATAAGCATTTTTGCTATCTGTTGGTACAGCATCTGAAATTAATGATCTTGTTAAGAAATTTTGATGTTCACTTCTGCCATCAAAGTCATTAGAAGTTCTCTTGTCTCATAGAAACCAGAGTTTTTTCAAATCTGTATAGTGGATTATCATCACAATGTTTACTCTCCTATCAGCGAACGATGGATTCACAGGCCCCAGCGCCGGACTTTTTAGCCCAAATTAATCAATCCAAATCCTGCACTGATTTTAAGGATTTAGTTTGACTTAAATTCTTAAATTATCTGTATCTATATCTCTTTATAAAGGATTTGTTCATTATTTGGGATCTTTAATCAATGTTCAATGTGCTACTCAAGGTGTTGAATTGTTTATTTTTGGCCCAAAGGAAAATTTTCAACCTGTGGTTATAGAGCCATCCAGGATTTATTTTCAGGCGGCTTGAAGGATTTAATTTATACCATACATTCCCATGGTTTTTGCTCAGTATATATTATTAATTATGTTCTAGACTTCTTGACTTCCCTGTATCAACTATAAAATGTTGATTGTTTTAGTGTTGGTCCAAAATGAAGTCCTGATATATCCTTTATCATGTAGATGGATTTATGTTGCACTTTTCTTGCTTCTTGACTTCCCCTGTATCAACTATAAAATGTTGATTTTTTTAGTGTTGGTCCAAAATCAAGTCCTGATATATCCTTTATCATGTAGATGGATTTGTGTTGCACTTTTCTTGCTTTATGTAAATCTACCATGGAATCCATTCTGTCCTCTGTAATGATTATTCCTTTACAAAATTCTTCTTCACCTTGTTTAAGAAGTGTTTTCAGTTTTGATATACTGTACTGTATTTCGTTCTTTTTGAGCTCATCTGCTTCTGTACGTATCTATAGATGTGACCCTCCTTTTTATCAATGCCAATGTCCTTATCTCTGGAAACTCTACTCAAGCTCTTAATCGGCGTCAATGACCTTCGATGTCAGGATGCCAGAGGACTTTAAATCATTCATTCATTCAAGCTCTTAATTTGGAATGCTTCTTGTCCTTTCTGTATATCTTTGTTTAGGAGCTACTCTCAATGGCTGCTCCTTTAATATGAGTTTACATTAGAGGATTGATGTCGCTAGCTACTCTCCTATATGCTTTGTAACTTACATGCTAGTAAGGAGCGTATCAGACCGTACAGTTTGAGAGGCTCACAGTAAATCAATTCATGAATATTGATGTGATCAGGGCATAATTTTTGCCTGTGTATTGATCATCTGCTCTATTTCCAAGTTTTTACTCTCCCTGGGTTTAGAAGACAGTTTTGTCATCAAAAGGAAGAAGGAAATTGTCTGTGTTCAGTTTTCTATTTCATAGAAAGTACATTTTTAGTGCAACTCGATATGTAACCATTGCTCAAAGGTGTTTTGTTACTGTACCTTTAGCTTTTTCATGTCTGATGTTTATTCATTCATTGAAGTTGTAAATATACAATCACATTTTCCATCATTCCTTCTATTTATCATTTGTGACTTCATTAATGAAATTGTCACAGTTTTACCTTTGGTCTTCATCTTCCAAATAGGAAACCATAGCTATTGACCAGCCACACATCTCCTTTCATAGTTTGGTTTCAGTGTGGCAAACGTTCCTTCTCTTATTGTTTGTCATCTGTACAAAAACTAATAAGTTGAACAAAATGTGAATGATTATTGATGCATTGTAGGTTCCTCAGTTGCTATGGCCTTGGCTCTTTTTTGTTGGCATGTTAGTTATTAATTTTGTTCTTTAGTGTTTAATCCAGCAGCCCTTTAGGCTGCTTACTGTGTTTTTCGTTTGTACAGTATTTGTCTCCATTTTGCTAAATTGAATCCATGGATCTCTGTCAAATTTTCTTCTGCTTGTTGATCTCTAAAGGCAAGTTCAAAATTTTATTGATATAGCTTTTGTTTAAGGAATTTAGCTTGACATTCCTACTGTACTTTTTGTACCTGCTTTGTTTGTAAAGACCTAATTTTGAGTTCTTTATTTAGCTCATAATTAAGTCTATTTTGGTTATCATTTGATGGCAGCTGTTTTCATATAGCTTTCATCTTATCAGGGAAGGCAATTGCTACTTAAGTTTGAGTTGTCTTTATGTGATAACTGATTTTTTAAGGAAAAATGGATTAAGTGAAGGCACCAACTTCTTTGTGGCTCTTCTAGGAGAAGGACACTCCAAAATCAAACCATTGTTCTCTAGTCTTGGGTAGTGCTATAGGGCTTCCACTGTCTTGGGTTAGAGTTCTCTTGCTTGAGGGTACACTCAGGCACACTACTCTATCTTATTTCGCTTCTTGTTTTGTTAAAGTTTTTATAGCTTATATAGGAGATAATTATTTTAATTTTGTTACTCTTCTTAAAACAGTTTTTCCCTTGTTTCCTTTCCTCACTGGGCTATTTTCCCTTATAGCATCCTGCTTTTCCAACTAGGGTTGTTTCTTAGCAAGTAATAATGATAATAATACAATGCAGATAGACTTGCAAAAAGTTTATATCATAATGGCAAGTTCTGGGTGTTTAGAGACCCCAAAAGGACACACAAGTTTATTTGTGTTGTCATACAAACCAGCCTGGTATACGATAGAAAGCCCTCTCTAAGATATGGAGTCAGTAATCATTGTTAAATGATAGAGTCAGGATGAGGAACTAATATCAAGGTAATGATTTTAGAAAAAAAGCAGGAAGATTTGTTCAAAGATTACTTTGTTTGGTGTAGTCGAGTCTGCTCCAGTTGTTAGTTGTCATTTCGGTGGTGCAATGATTTACAGGTGTAACTTGGTGTGGAGCGTTATCCTTGGTGCAGCGTGGCATTTTTTGGGTCATAGCTGTGTTAAGAAGGAAAGTCTTAGAGCACTGGAGACAGTATTGCATGAATCACTGTTCTGTGATTTGCCAACTCTGACCTGTCTGATAGCTCACTTGTATTGGGATGTGGTTGAAGAGTTTGTCCTCTTTATATTACTTTCCAATTTTACTGTCTTCTGGAAGCTCTTTATATTACTTTCCAATTTTACTGTCTTCTGGAAGTAATTATTGGACATTTCTGTTATTTAATCTGCAATAGACAAGGGTTGACTTTGATGTTAGTCGCTGTAAATGAAGTTAGCTTCCATCTATCCCAGTGTTTCCTTGTCAAAAGTCCAGTATATTTTGACATTTCTCTTTCTGATTAAGGGTTTTGGTATCTTTGCTGAGCTCATGTTACAAATTTTGTATTGACAAAAGCTAATGGAAAAATCAACAGCTTGTGACAAACCACTATGTTTGGCATTTATAGACTGAGAAAGCTTTTGATTTTGTCAAACCTTAAGCAGTAATGCTCATTTTTTAATCTGCACATTTGAAGTCAGCTTCCACGCAATCCAAGATACAGTACCTGCATTGCTGAGAAACATGGGGTACCTGAACTTTCCTGTCTTTTTTATGTAATTTTCTAAATGCAGAATTCATACCATTGTATGCTGCCTATAGTTCAGTTTCCAAAACATTTTGAATTGCTTCATTTGCATCAAGTGTGGACTGTTTCATCATCATGGTTGCTGGCAAATGATCCCATCATTATCCTGGCAATTGTTGTTGGTTCTGTTGGTCAGAATTCAGTTGTCTGTAAGATGGAAAAAAAAAGTTTTATATGTTTCAGCAATACACCATGTACCTTTAGGTGTTGATTGATATTTTTTCATAGATAACACCCTGTTCCCTAGGAATAAAGTGTAGTTGACAGGGAGCTGTTTATGTGGCCATGGAGCCTTAAAAATGCAATCTGTCTTGGTCATGACATTGTTTGCATAAGAACTCATGTTGTTTTTCAGTTATTTACTTTGTGTTTGCTAGTTGCCTAGAGCCATATTTCCCTTTTGAGTAAAAAAACTTAGCCTTTCTTATTGAGCAGTGAAATGCATTTGATCCCTAATTTTTAAGGGCTATTTTTTTCTATTTGGTGTTCTATTGGAGTCATAGTAATTCTAAAACTATGGTTTCTATCGCAGTAGTTTGCTGAATGGGAAATAGCTTAGATTACTTTCTTTTGATATGCAGGTTGAATAGGAATTGCTAGGCATACTTCACACTGATTAATCTTTAGTTCTTTGGACCTAGCTCACAGCTTATAATGCATTCTTAGCAGGTTTTTATATGTTGGGAATGTTTTGAATCAAAGAACCTTGGAGGTTGGTGCTTATGAGAAAATTATTTCATTCCCTGCAGATTTGTTTGTTGAAGCAGTTTCTTTTTTAAAAT
Organism: Palaemon carinicauda; assembly: GCF_036898095.1. Classification (NCBI taxonomy): domain Eukaryota; kingdom Metazoa; phylum Arthropoda; class Malacostraca; order Decapoda; family Palaemonidae; genus Palaemon; species Palaemon carinicauda. The sequence continues at coordinate 106,218,440 of NC_090748.1, forward strand.
CTGTTGGTTCTTCAAGGCCAGTTGAGATAGGATCTAAGTTGAAGCATTTTAAGTTTGAAACAGCAATCTTTTTCACAAGAATTACATTGCACATTAGTATTGGACACGGCCATTTGCACAGACCACAAAACAACGATCATGTTTGAACCATATTTTAGCCTTTTGGTATACTGAATATGCAGGAAATAACTTTACTATGTATGGACTTTTCAAATTTAATGTGAAGGTCAGGTAGTTACCCTTCAAGGGAGGTACTGATTGCTTTGTTTTGGTATTTAGGATTACCTTAGTACCAATACTGTGTATTTCAGTCTAACCGTGGAGGATTTGCTGCCTGTGCTAACTCGTCGGTGTAGGGGAATGTGACAATAGTCCAATCTGGCACTATAATGGCTGGGGTGAAGCCAGGGTGTCAGGGCAGTACTCTGCATCTGATGTCATCCCCTTTTCCCAAGTCTTTTGTGCATTTGAGAAGCATCGCATGAATCGTATCTTAGTCATGTATTTGGTCTTACTGCTTTCTAGAAAGTTTTTATCATCTTGATATAATGAACGGTACTGGAAATAAGGACTCCTGTCTGTAGTGGCGACGTGGAACGTTTAATTAAACTATAAATGTCTGAATGTTAATGATAATTTGCTCATGTCTAGGGAATTTTAAGAGCCTTTTCCCTTAAAATATTCATTTCTAACATTTGTTTTGGGTAAACTGTAGACATTCATAAGTTTCTACTTTCATGTCAGTTAGAGTGTAACATACATAAGATGCAAGTAACAATTATATAAATTGTAATTAAAAAAATCCTTTGATTAAATAATAGCCCTCCAAACTTTAAGGGGTTGCGCTTGGCTTTACAATGTTTTTTTTGGTGCAATGATATAAAAATACTTTGTTAGATACTGCATTTATCACAATATTCAATACTGTATTACCAACCTATAGTTTGATTGAACAAACACTTGAAACTGTTCTTATTCATGGCAAATTAAAGAGATATAGCTGCTTGACAAGTATGGAAAGACTTTCTTTTAAGCAATATTAATAAATTCAGGGAAACATCTACGGAGTATTTAAGGTTTCATTTAAGATATATTCATACTATAATGAATTTTGCATTTATGGTATTGAATGTATTCTGCTTATTAAAGTGTTGCTCTCCAAGAAGTATGGAAGAATTACGGCTAATGCTTCCATTCTCTGAAGATTCTGTAAACTGAACTTAGATTCTAGGCTATGCAGTTTATCATTTAGTTAGGATACGAAACGAAACTGAATTCACTCTGGAATATCTGATGGAGAGGAACCAATCTCTCAAGTCTATGGTAGCATTACCCGATTAGTGTATTCTTCTGTATTTTCCAGACTCTTATTCTTATTAGTTATAATGTTAGGTCAGTGTGACTGACTAAACTACAAATGGGAAATGAAACTGCTGTCAAAGATGGGCTAGCTCATTTAAGATTTTAAAATCTGAATGACATTTGTTGCTTCAGATTGTTATAATTCTACAAAGAAAATTTAGTCTTATAGAAATGGAACTTTTAAAAATTTAACAATTTCTCGAGTTACAAGTGAGACTTAGGAATTTTTTTACTCTGGTGACAAAAGTTATCTCTGACACTGTATTATATAAAGACCTTTAAGAATTTCAGTCAAGTAAATATAACTCATATCAGTGAGCATAAAAATAGTCAGCAGTAGAGCTTCAAGGTATAATTTTCCGAGACATCATATGTTTTTAAGATACCTATTTTAGTGAATGTTAACCATCTGGGAGGTGACCCAATGATAGATTGCTTCCAGTAAGCTAACAGTTGCCATGTACCATTTTATATTATTTCATTCAAGAGAAGAAAGACACTACCACTACACTCGTCACAGGATTGATTCTGGAAGCGATTATAACTTCTATAGAGGTTCTCTGGTAAGCGAGGCAGTAGGCAGAGCTCTCTAGAGCCAGGAAATGCCGTTCTGTGAGGTCGGCCCCTATTTGAGGGGGACACAGGAATTAGAAAAAAAAATAATAAAAAAATTTTTTTTATTAAAATTTTATGAAAATAAAAGTTAAGTTTTCTTATATGTTTTGTTTATTATTTTCCTCTTTACATATTTAATTTTATACGTCACCATACATAGTACAATGAATAATCCATGCATCAAAATTGATATTTTTCAACAATTATCTATATACAGTAATCCATATTTTCTCAATATGAAATGTTCACTCTGTTGGCTAAACCTTGTTATATAACATATGAGACATGCCGCATATATCAAAATTTAATAACAGGGAAATATTTGGGGTATATAGCATAGCTCACAAACCGTTTCGAGACATCACATCACTTAGGAGTGACCAACACTTGTCCACTCGAACAAGTACAATGTCTCAAAACTGTTTGAGATTCACACTATATACCCCGATCTGCAAAGCTGACACAAGAAATAGTTGTCTTAACACTGCAAAGCTGACACTCAAGAAATAGTTGTCTTAACACTGCAAAGCTGACACTCAAGAAATAGTTGTCTTAACACTGCAAAGCTGACACTCAAGAAATAGTTGTCTTAACACTGCAAAGCTGACACTCAAGAAATAGTTGTCTTAACACTGCAAAGCTGACACTCAAGAAATAGTTGTCTTAACACTAAGTTAAAAATACAGCTTATTTACATGCTTTCTAACTTTAAAATTTATCTAAAGAAATTGGTTCATTTAACAAATAACATTAGCTAAGTTCCATATGTATGAACATGGCTGATCTAGATATCCAGTTCATTATATCAAACCCCTAATCTCCATTTTTTTTTCTTTGTCAAGATTTTATAACATACTTGTATGTTATAATAATATACAGTACTGTACTTTTAAACAATAGTATTTTTGGTTTTGAGAGCCAAGTGTATTTTTATATCTATTGGACTTACACAAAACCTAAATTTTGCCATTTCTACAGAAGAACCATCTTTGTCTATCAGATCAGACCACTTCAATCTCTTGAACCTTTTACCTCACTGGCTAATTTTATCATGACAATGTTTTGAAAAGAAATTGCTCATTTACAACAAATATGGACTATAATTCGTAAACACGGTTTCCCCTAAACAGAATGTGGCATCAAATTATCCCCACTAGTCTTTATCATGCCTGAATTTCTATCTGGCCTAACTTAATGTATACATGACCATAGTTTTCCTCTAAACTCTTATAAATAATTTGGAAATTTGAAAAACTACATCTTTCTTCTGACATATTTTGTTTAAATTCAGTAACGGAACTAAAATTAAAATAGTTTAACAAGAGATGTGTAAAAGATGGAAAATACCTGACATTCTATTGGAGATTATTTTTTACCCAAGGGTTTTGGTGACAAATTTGGTGGTACAATAATTTTTACATTTTCATTTTAAGCCCGGAAAGATAATTAAATTAAATCAAATTACTCTACTCTTTCCATTCAAGGTATAACCATATGAACCAAGTAGTTCCACTGAATAATTTATAAATAAAGACCTCGCATTAAAAAACTACAAAGTGTATAGGAAAATTTGCGAGTAAATAGAAGCAAAATATATGAATACATTTTTTATGTTTTGGAACCTACTGTATGATTACATCTTGCTATACTTTCCCAATTACACTGAAAATGAATTAATTTTCATTTTAATAGAAGGCAGAATTTTACATTAATTCTTTATCAAAATAAGCTTTTGCGAATAAACTACAATCAAGAAATATGAAAATATCTTCCTTGAACTTATGAAAATCGTCTAAATGTTTGCATTCAACACCTATTCAGATCAAACATATTGTATGGATTGACAAACTATCTAAATGAACTCTGTACATTACATAATTTCTTCAAGTTTCTGGGGATTTTACAATTGATTATTATACTTCATGTAGATTTAGTTTGGAGAGAGAGATTCACAGATTTTAAAAGTAATTTGTATTTTCTAACTATGCAAATGTGAGCCCTTTAAAATAAGAGATTATACTTTAGCACAGCTGAAACGGTTATGAAAATTGTTAATGAGGTTGTCAGCAACTGGTGGCGAGTGTGGGCATGTAACCCCGCAAAATCTCCACAAACTCAGAAGATATCCAACCAGAATAACTCATCATAATAAGGAAACAATTCAAAACTATTCAATACAACAGCAATACAGAATCAGAATCAGAATCATACACTGGAGTACTCTTCCATTCCCTCTCTCTCGGCTACTAATGACCAATAAAGACCGTTACCTCCTGGTGCCATTAAATAAATGTTAGATAATCTAATCTGTACTGAATTACACTTATTACAAAGCACCAAAAGTGACACCAAGCTAGCAAGTTTCAACTAATACCGGAAATACATGTAAGTGCTTTTAGTACTCAATAAAATACTTGCAAATATTTTAAAATGACAATGATAACGGCACATGAAAATGTTAATGTGTTCTAGAACTTTTTTTTTTAAATACAGTACTGTAAAATTCTAGACATTTCATGGACTTGAGAAAAATTTCTCAAGATGAATAAATCGCATTAAATCACAGAACATTTTAAGGAAAATGTAAATTGCTTCACCTATAGGGACTTTCCCAAAAACCTAGAAACATTGAATGACATTACAGTATAAGAACTTAAGACATAATTCATACAGACAAATCAAACAATTATATAAATAGAAAATATAATAACAACCCCTTAACATAACCCCAGATTTCTGTGCTGAGCTGTTATATTTTTTATACTATGGGATAATTGTCTGCTGAATATTTTAAGTGGATTACAAAAGTTACATGTCAGAAAATAACAAAATTTCAGAGTAATGATGATGAAGAAATTCTTACTTTGTCAATATATCTATTTTAACTTGACATTATATCTTAAGGGACTAACTTTAAGTTTTTCTTTTGAGATTATATCTAACTTTCTTAAAAATGATATTTTGATTATAAAATAAATTTTTGAATATACTTACCCGGTGAATATATAATAGCTGACGTCTCGGACGGCTCGACAGAAACACAAAAACTCGCGAGCGATCGCCATGAAGGTTGCGGGTGTGCCCACCAGCGCCGACTATCGGCCAGATACCGCATATACTTGTAAACAGCTCCAGTTCTTCTCATTCCACTGGGTCTCTATCGGGGAGGAAGGGAGGGCCTTTAATTTATATATTCACCGGGTAAGTATATTCAAAAATTTATTTTATAATCGAAATATCATTTTTAAATATTAAACTTAGCCGGTGAATATATAATAGCTGATTCACACCCATGGTGGTGGGTAGAGACCAGTATTAATACAATAAAGGCGTATATGCTTAGAGTTTTTGACAGTTATATCATAACAAAACCCAAATAAATATAGGTACCTGGTAAGGAAGCTGACTCTGACGATTACTCTGCCTTATTAGTCCGCTTTCCTCACGAAGCCCAGCCATCCTCTCAGGATGCTGAAAGACTCCCAGGAGCTGTTGTATCCAGGGCGACCACCCATACAACAGGACCTCATCAAAACTCTTAATCTGGGCGCTCTCAAGAAACGACATTTGACCACCCGCCAAATCAAAAAGGATGCGAAAGGCTTCTTAGCCTTCCGTACAACCCAAAACAAGATTAAAAACATTTCAAGAGAAGATTAAAAGGATATTGGAATTAAGGGAATGTAGTGGTAGAACCCTCACCCACTACTGCACTCGCTGCAACGAATGGACCCAGTGTGTAGCAGTCCTCATAAAGAGTCTGGACGTCTTTTAAGTAAAATGAAGCGAACACCGACTTGCTCCTCCAAAAGGTCGCGTCCATAATACTTCGCAGAGATCTGTTTTGCTTAAAGGCCACGGAAGTTGCTATCGCTCTTACTTCGTGCGTCTTGACCTTAAGCAAGCAACGATCTTTTTCACTTAAGTGAGAATGAGCCTCTCGGATTAAAAATCTAATAAAATACGATAAAGCATTTTTAGACATAGGCAATGAGGGCTTCTTAACTGAGCACCACAAGGCCTCAGATCCACCTCGTAAGGATTTGGTACGAGCTAAATAAAACTTAAGAGCTCTAACTGGGCACAGTACTCTTTCAAGCTCGTTGCCTACGATCTCTGATAGGCAAGGTATATCAAACGACTTAGGCCAAGGACGAGAAGGTAGTTCATTTTTGGCCAAGAAACCAAGCTGAAGCGAACATGTGGCTTTATCTGTAGAAAAGCCGATGTTTTTACTAAAGGCATGGATCTCACTGACCCTTTTAGCCGAAGCCAAGCACACTAAGAAAAGCGTCTTGAGGGTGAGATCCTTCAGGGAGGCTGAATGTAATGGCTCAAACCTGTCGGACATTAGGAACCTTAGGACCACGTCTAAGTTCCATCCAGGAGTTGCCATACGACGCTCCTTAGAGGTCTCGAAGGACTTAAGGAGATCTTGGAGATCTTTATTATTGGACAGATCTAAGCTTCTATGTCTGAACACAGAAGCCAACATGCTCCTGTAGCCCTTAATAGTGGGAGCCGAGAGGGAGCGAACATTTCTCAGATGCAGGAGAAAGTCTGCAATTTGGGCTACAGAGGTACTGGAAGAGGAAATGGATGATGACTTGCACCAGTCTCTAAAGACTTCCCACTTCGACTGGTAGACCTTGATGGTAGAAGCTCTCCTAGCTCTCGCAATCGCTCTGGCTGCCTCCTTCGAAAAACCTCGAGCTCTTGAGAGTCTTTCGATAGTCTGAAGGCAGTCAGACGAAGCGCGGGGAGGCTTTGATGAAGACTCCTTACGTGGGGCTGCCGTAAGAGATCCATCCTTAAAGGAAGACTCCTTGGAACGTCTACCAGCCATTGAAGTACCTCTGTGAACCACTCTCTCGCAGGCCAGAGGGGAGCAATCAACGTCAACCTTGTCCCTTCGTGAGAGGCGAACTTCTGCAGTACCTTGTTGATGATCTTGAACGGCGGGAATGCGTACGCGTCCAGGTAAGACCAGTCCAGTAGAAACGCATCTGAGTGGGCCGCCTCTGGATCTGGGACTGGAGAGCAATAGGTCGGGAGCCTTTTGGTCAACGAGGTGGCAAAGAGGTCTATGGTGGGTTGACCCCAAGTCACCCAAAGACTCTTGCACACGTCCTTGTGGAGGGTCCATTCTGTGGGGATCACCTGACCTCTCCGACTGAGACAGTCCGCCAAGACGTTCAAGTCCCCCTGGATGAATCTTGTCAACAGGGAGATGCCTCGATTTTTTGACCAGATGAGGAGGGCCCTTGCGATGACGAACAGTGTGTGGGAGTGAGTGCCTCCTTGCTTGGAGATGTACGCCAAGGCTGTGGTGTTGTCCGAATTGACTTCTACCACTTTGTTTCGAAGAATGCTCTCGAAACTCGTCAAGGCCAAGTGAACCGCCAACAGCTCCTTGCAGTTGATGTGCATGCTCTTCTGATCCGACGTCCAAAGACCCGAACATTCCAGACCGTCCAGAGTCGCTCCCCAACCCAAATCCGACGCGTCTGAGAACAACACGTGGTTTGGGTTCTTGACCGCCAGGGACAGACCCTCTCGCAGACTTATGTTGCTGTCCCACCAGTTCAGGCACGTTTTTACTGGCTCGGAGATCGGGATTGACACAGCTTCCAAAGTCTTGCTTTTGTTCCAATGGAAGTCTAGATGGAACTGGAGAGGGCGAAGGTGAAGTCTCCCTAGTGAGATAAATTGCTCCAGGGATGACAGAGTCCCTAAGAGGCTCATCCAACTTCTTACTGAGCAACGGTCTTTTTTCAGCATGAGGCGGACTTTGAGCAGGGCTTGCTCTATCCTGGTGGCAGACGGAAAAGCCCGAAAAACTAGACTGCGAATCTCCATCCCCAAATAGAGAATCGTCTGGGAGGGATTCAGTTGAGACTTTTCTAAGTTCACCAACAGTCCCAACTCCTTTGCCAGACCCAACGTCCATTGAAGGTCCTGCAGACAGCGATGACGGGACGATGCTCTGAGAAGCCAGTCGTCCAGGTACAGGGAGGCTCGAATTCCCGATAAATGAAGGAATTTTGCCACATTCCTCATGAGCCTCGTAAACACGAGAGGAGCAGGGCTGAGGCCGAAGCACAGTGCTCGGAACTGGTACACCACATTCCTGTAAACAAACCTCAGATACGGTTGAGAATCTGGGTGTATAGGAATGTGGAAGTACGCATCCTGCAGGTCGAGAGAGACCATCCAGTCTCCCTCTCTGACCGCTGCTAGGACGGACTTCGTGGTCTCCATCGTAAATTTTGATTTTAGAACAAAAACGTTGAGCGCACTGACGTCCAGCACTGGCCTCCAACCTCCCGTATGCTTTGGGACTAGGAAGAGACGGTTGTAAAATCCCGGTGATTGAAGGTCCAAGACTTTCACCACCGCTCCCTCCTGCTGATGTAGAGCTTGTCTCCTTGACTCCTCTCGATACCTGGGAGAGAGGTCTAAAGGAACTGTTACTAGAGGAGGTCTGCGTACAAAAGATATTTTGTACCCCTCCTTGAGCAACAACACAGACTCTTGGTCTGCACCCCTCTTCTCCCAGGCCTGCCAGAAGCTGTTCAGTCTGGCCCCTACCGCTGTCTGAGGACGTGGGCAGTCAGACTCTTGCCACGGGAGGACTTGGATCCTCTCCTCTTGCCTCTTTTACCGTCAGCACGAGCGCCTCCCCTGCTGGGGGCTCTGCCACGAAAGGGCGAGATAAACCTAGTCGCTGGGGTATCGATCTTGGGTCTCACGACATAAGACGATGAAGGAGCACCCTTGCGAGCAGAAGTCGCCATCAGGTCGTGTGTATCCTTCTGCACCAGCGAAGCCACAATGTCCTTGATCAGCTGTTGAGGAAACAAGGCAGCTGATAAGGGGGCAAAGAGAAGCTCCGACCTTTGACAGGGAGTCACTCCTGCCGAAAGGAACGAGCAAAGAGTCTCCCTCTTCTTCAGGACTCCAGCCGTAAAGGTAGCGGCGAGCTCATTGGAGCCATCACGGATGGCTTTGTCCATGCAAGACATAATAAGCACGGAAACATCCTGGTCGGCCGACGAGATCTTCCTGCTTAATGCTCCTAGAGACCAATCTAAAAAGTTAAAAACTTCGAAGGCCCTGTAAACCCCTTTAAGGAGATGGTCAAGGTCCGAGGAGGACCAACAAACTTTAGAGCGTCTCATGGCCAGGCGACGGGGAGAGTCTACGAGGCTTCAGAAGTCTCCCTGGGCAGAGGCAGGGACTCCCAAGCCGAGAACTTCTCCCGTGTCATACCAGACGCTCACTCTAGAAGCTAGTTTAAAAGGAGGGAAAGCAAAGGCCGTCTTCCCCAAACTCCTCCTGGTAACCAACCAGTCGCCTAGCAAACGTAAAGCCCTCTTAGAAGAGCGAGAGAGCACTAGCTTAGTAAAAGAAGGCTTCGAAGTAGCTAGGCCTAGCGCAAACTCTGACGGAGGCGAACGAGGAGCAGAAGTTACAAAATGGTCTGGGAAAAGATCCTTAAAAATCATCATGATTTTCTTAAAGTCCATAGAGGGTTGAGCAGCTTTAGGCTCTTCTCCGTCTGATAAAACACCCAAAGGAATATCAGTAGGCGGAGGATCAGCAACATCCTCATCTGAAGGAACCTCGTCCGACAATTGTCGAGTCTCAAGAAAAGGAGAGACCTGCCGCGGTGGCAATGCTTGACAGGCAAAGTCCACAAGCAAAGGAGCAGCAGTAGCAGTCAAGGAAGCGACGTCATGTCGCTGCTGAAAGGACTGACCAGCAACAACAGCAGGAGTTGATGGACGCCTGACGTCAAGTCGAGACTGCCTTGACTGCCTAGACTGAGCAGTCAAAACAACCCTTGACTGCGGTGCTTGACGCTCAACGTCAAAACGAGGCAACTGAGCTGGTTGGCGAACGTCCTGAACGTCAACACGAGACTGCGGCAGCGGCTGAACGTCAACACGAGACTGCGGCAGCGGCTGAACGTCAACACGAGGCTGCGGCAGCGGCTGAAAGTCAACACGGGACTGCAGCGAGTGAGGATCCAAGTCACGTGACTGACGTGACAAACTACCGACATCACGTTTCATAACGTCAAAAGGACGAGTAAAAGCTCGTTTGGGCGGCTGACGGCCAGAGTCTCGATCAGCGTAACGGCGAGGATCATCGTGAACCTGCTCAACGGTATACTCCTCCATAAGGGAGGCAAGCTTAGTCTGCATATCCTGCAGGACAACCCATTTAGGATCAACGGGAGTCGGGACGGGCCGAGACGATGGTAACGTCTGTGTCGGCAAAACATTGCCTTTACCGAGACTCTCGGAGCCCGTGTTACGCTTATGTTTAATCGGCGAACAGTCTTCCGACGACTGCAAAGGGTCAGAGCTGTCCCAATGGCTACAGCCAGGACGCTGGACCTGTCCTGAAGGGACTGACTTCCGCTTCAAGGGTCTAGAAACCTTGCGCCAAGGTTTCTTTTGCGAGAAGCCTTCGGATGACGAGGAGAAAACAGCCTCGCTCGTCTTATGGTAGGGGCGATCTTGACGAGACACGCCCGATACCAAAGAGGGAACGTCTGTACGTTGGTTAAAGCCTCTCGTCCCCTTAAGTCCTACGACATTACTTCTCCCTGGTGCAGGGGAGCCTGAAAGAGGTCTCGGACTAGGGGAACGACAAGCACGAACAGACGAACCCTCGGTCGCAACACTAAAAACACTTTGCGCACTTATCACTTTATCCCCACGATTTTCTGATTTGGCACTCTGACACTTCAATAAATTCACATCCGACATGAGTTGATTACGGTCCGATGCTAAGGACTCAACTCTCTCGCCCAAAGCTTGAATGGCAAGCAACATATCCCGCATGGACGGTTCATGAGAGCTAGTAGAGGGTTCAGGAACAACTACTACAGGGGAGGGATTAGGTTCAGGGGCATGGGAGGAGGAAAATTCCAACGACCTAGAGGAGCTTCTCCTCACCCTATCTCTCTCCAGCTTACGAGAATATTTATCAAACTCTAGCCAGTCGAATTCCGACAAGACCACGCACTCATCACACCGATCTCCTAATTGGCAGGTTTTACCCCGGCAATTAGAACACACGGTATGTGGGTCGAGAGAGGCCTTGGGAAGACGTTTGTTACAATCCCTAGCATTACATTTGCAAAATTTAGGTCCAGGGATAGGAGAAGGGTCAGCCATATTGAACAGTCAAAGAAAATCCAAAACAAATCCAAAGTCATCAACAATAAACACTAGCCAAAAAAGGGTTCAAGAGTTTTAATTGAAGAGAAAAACACCTGTCACTGCGAAAGCTCAAAACAACCAAAAAGAAGTACTTCACCAAAAAAGACGAAAACTCCAGGTCAACAGCGAGCGGAATCAACTTGTCGACAAGACCGACAGAGAAGAACTGAAGCTGTTTACAAGTATATGCGGTATCTGGCCGATAGTCGGCGCTGGTGGGCACACCCGCAACCTTCATGGCGATCGCTCGCGAGTTTTTGTGTTTCTGTCGAGCCGTCCGAGACGTCAGCTATTATATATTCACCGGCTAAGTTTAATATTTAAAACTTACTTCTACATTTAGATTATGAAGCAAACACAACTGATCTCAAACACCCATAGCAGGCACTGTATTTTAAGTAAACTACAATTAAATTCATGAAAAAAAAAACATAAAAGCGTCATTCGAAAAGTACTTCAAAAGCCTGATTGTGATATCAAAAAATGGTTTCCAACCAATGGATTTTACTGAAGTGGATTTCATAATCTGAATTCTGAATTATAAAGAAATCCCAAATAAACAATGGAGTGCAGAAGCAATGATTGGATGCAAATCTTGAAAAAATGTTGAAGCGAAGAGCTTTTCAATAGCTTGATGGACTTTCCAGTGTCAACTCTCTCATCCATTGAAGATATCTGTAATAAAAATTAAATGCTGTAAAAACCGTGAAAACTTTGTTTATTCATTTTTATGTTATATAGTTTATGTATTCAATTATTGATATTCGAACAGGTAACCTTACCTGGAACAACCTAGCAAGACTGTAAAAATTCAAGCAGTTCACAAAATAGAATAACCATATGTAGAGAACAGTTAAAATTTGAACATATAAATCATCAAACAGCAAAACACTACAATAGGCAATAATGAATGAGTAAAAAAAAAAAAAAAAAAAGAATTAAGTACAGTAGGCCTACAACGAATGACCCAGAAAACATGAATATCATGCAAAAATATAACAAATTTGGAAATAATTTGTATTTTTCCTAACATACAAACCTAGAGCTATTTCTAGGGTATTACTTTTGGCAATGCTGAAACATGACAAATTCGTAGATAATTTGTATTTTTCCTAACTATACAAACCTTAGCTATTTAATAGGGGTATTACATTCGGCGTAGCTGAAATGACGAGCCATTAAAATTTAACGAGGGTTTACTACCCACACCACTAGTTAGCGGGGGTAGGGGAGGGTAGCTTGCTACCCCACCCCCTCATACACACCTGTGCTTGAGCTCACTTTGCTTGGAGGTAGGATTTCAAAGGAGATAGGGCTGGCGGGCAAGTTTGATTAAATAGCTAAGGTTTGTATACTGTAGTTAGGAAAAATACAAATTATCTACGAATTTGTCATTTGTTTCGTAACTGGAATACAAACCACGCTATTTAATAGAGGTGACTCACCCATTAGGAAGGGTGGACGTCTCAGCCAGTACTGGCTTTTGGCTTTGCCCGGGGACTCGTTATTTGAGTGTGTCAGCACCCAAGAAATAAGGAGTCCCTGCACCTTGCTAGAACCTTGCTATGCAAGGACTGCGGCCTACGCAAGCTGTGTGTGCAGGTATAAAGAAGTGTGACTCATCCTAGGAAGTTGTTCTGAAGTTCTTTAGATGGAAACTTGTAGACTAGGACTTTCCCAATACCACCTCGTCAGGGTATGGGGACGTAACAGTATTAACTTAATACTAGGAACACAAGGGAACATGGTTCACCTGCAGTGGTTTGAGGTCAGCTATGCAGAGAACCCAGGATGCTGCTTTCCCCAAGAGAGGGGATGATGAAGAAAAGAATAAGGACCAGTCAAACCATTTCATTCATGCAGACTAAAACCGGGTAACAATGCCCTCAACCTTCTGCTACTTGTCCAATAAGGAGCTTGCGGTTTTAAACCAGCTGTTGTGCAGCCACCACAGGGCCGATAGAGAATGTATCGAGCCTCCTGTGGGTCACGTTTAGCAGGTAGTGGGCTGTGAAGGTTGTCTGACGCTTCCACACCCCGGCTTGCAGGACCTGCTTCACAGAGAAATTTCTTTTGAAGGCCAGGGACGTAGCTATGCCCGACATCATGTGCCCTAGGGCGACGTGACGGAGGAGGATCTGGATTCAAGGCCAGATGAATTACCCTGCGAATCCATGCAGAGATGGTGTTTTTGGTGACCCTCCTCTTAGTCCTTCCTGTGCTGACGAATAATGCTGGCACATGAGGACGGACTGCCGCTGTTCTTTTGAGGTATAGCCTCAAACTCCTTACTGGGCATAGTAAGAGATGGTCTGGGTCATCTGTTACAGAACGGAGACTAGAAATCCGGAGGGAGTCGAACCGAGGATCCGCTACTCCAGGATTCTGAGTCTTAGCAATAAACTCGGGGACGACGCTGAACGTTACCTCCCCCCATCCCTTGAATGAGCGATGTCATACGAGAGACCATGAAGTTCGCTAACACGCTTGGCCGAAGCCAAAGCTAGCAGGAACACCGTCTTCCAGGTTAGGTGGCGATCTGATGCCTGGCATAATGGTTCATAGGGAGGTCTCTTAAAGAGACCTGAGAACTTGAACCATGTTCCATGGAGGAGGTCTCACTTCCGACAGGGGGCAGGTAAGTTCATAACTACGTATGAGTAGAGAAAATTCTAGCGATGAAAAAATGTCCATTCCTTTCAGCCTGAAAGCTAGACTTAAGGCTGAGCGATAGCCTTTCACTGCCGAGACTGAAAGGCGCATTTCTTCCCGCAAATACACGAGGAACTCCGCTACTGTTGGAATAGTGGCATCGAGTGGAGAGATAACCCTTCCACGACACTAAAGACAGAAGACTTTCCCCTTTGCCTGGTAGACTGCTGCGGATGACTTTCGCAGATGTCCTGACATCCTGACAGCAACTTGCTGCGAAAATCATATCTCAGAGAGGAGATGCTGGATAGTCTCCAGGCGTGAAGTTGTAGCGAAGCTACGGCTTTGTGGAAGATGTTGGCATGTGGTTGTTTGAGCAGATTGTGCCGTGGAGGGAGTTCTCTCAGTAGCTCCGTTAGGAGTTGCAGAAGGTCTGGAAACCATTCCGCGTGATGCCATTGCGGAGCTATGAGGGTCATTGAAAGATTGACGGATGTTCTGGTCTTGTTGAGCACCCTCCTCATCAGACAGACCGGGGGAAAGAAGTAGACGTCGATGTTGTCCCGCCGTTGTTGGAAAGCATCTTGCCAGAGAGCCTTGGGGTCTGGGACTGGGGAGCAGTACAGTGGAAGCTTGAAGTTCAGGGCTGTTGCGAAGAGATCCACAGTTGGAGAACCCCACAAACTCAGGACTTTGTTGGCTACTAGATGATCCAAAGACCACTCGGTACTCACTATCTGAGACGCTCTGCTCAGATTGTCGGCGAGCACATTCCTTTTGCCTGGAATGAAGGTGCCGATAGTGGTATCGAGTGGATTTCGGTCCATCTCAGTATCTCTACTGCTAGATGGGATAGCTGCTGCGAAAAGGTACCTCCTTGTTTGTTGATGTAAGCCACTACTGTGGTGTTGTCGCTCATCACCACCACAGAGTGACCCGCCAGGTATTGTTGGAACTGTTGAAGGGCCAGGAAGACGGCCTTCATCTCTAGGAGATTTATATGGAGGTACTTTTCTGATTCTGACCACAGGCCTGAGGTCGTGTGGTGCAGTACGTGCCCCCCCCCCTTTCTTTGAAGAGTTCAAAAACAGCATCAAATCCCGGGGGAGGACGAGAAGATCCACTCCTCTTCGTAGGTTCTCGTCTGTCACCCACCACTGGAGGTCCGTCAGTTCCGCAGGTCCCATAGGGATCAGGACGTCCGGGGAATCGTAACCTTGATTCTACCGGGACTTGAGTCGCCACTGGAGGGATCTCCTCCTGAGGCGACCGCTGGAAACTAGATGAGCCAATGGTGAAAGATGACCGAGGAGACGTAACCACGATTGGGCTGGAAGTTCTCGTCTGAGAAAATGGGTTGCAACCTTCCTCAGCCTTGTTGTACTGTCGTCTGATGGGAAGGCTTTGTGGAGATTGGTGTCTATAACCATGCCTAGATATACCAGTCTTTGAGTGGGAAGCAGAGAGGACTTCTCGAGATTTACCATGATCCCCAGATCCTGGCAAAGTCTCAGAAGTTTGTCCCGGTGTTGAAGGGATGACACAGTCTGCTAGGATCAACCAGTCGTTCAGATAATGAAGGGGACGGATGCCAATCCTGTGTGCCCACCAAGATATAAGGAAAACACTGGTGAAAACCTGTGGTGCTGTGGAGAGACCGAAACACAGCTCCTTGAACTGGTACTCTTTGTTGTCTAGGCTGAATCTTAAGTACTTCCTTGAAGACGGATGAACTGGGATCTGGAAGTACGCGTCCTTTAGATCCAGTGTACACATGAAGTCTTGCAGTCTCACTGCTAGTCTGACCGTGTCTGCCATCTCCATGCTGAACGGAGTTTGTTTGACAAACTTGTTCAGGGTTGAGAGGTCGATGACTGGTCTCCAGCCTCCAGATGCCTTCTTTACAAGAAAGAGTCGACTGAAGAAGCCTGGAGACCTGTCGAGGACCTCTTAGAGAGCGCCCTTCTTTAACAGGGTCTGGACTTCTGCCCGAAGGGCTTGCCCCTTGCTGATCCCATGGCAAGGGAGCTCAATGACACTGGATTCGTCGTCAGGGGAGGTAGAGATGTTGTGAACGGGACGCGATATCCCTGACTGATTACGGAAATCGTCCAGGAATCGGCCCCGAGTTGCTGCCACCTGTCTGCGCACCTTTGTAGGCATCCCCCCACTGGTGGACATGCAGGGGGACTGCCAATCCTAGCGTTTGCGGCCTCGGCTGCTCCCTCTAGGATTCTTACCTCCTCTGGAGAACTGTTTGCCTTTCTTATCCTTGACAGGAAAGGGCTTAGACACCACTGTTTTCGCTGCTGCCGTTGGTTTTGTGGTCTTGGTCGGACGGGACTGCTGGGGTGCTGGAGGCTTATAGGGCTTAGATGTCAAAGCCCTATGAAGGAGGGAGTCTTGGTGAGACTTCCTCCACCTCTCAGCGGCCTGTTCCACATGCTTAGGTTCAAACAGGTTCGTTCCTTCTAAGGAAGAATGCCTGAGCCTATTGATCTCGGTGCTAGAGACCTTCTGAAGAAACCTCTCAGCCACCGCATCCCGATGTTTCAGGATGGTGTTTGCCCACAAGTTCGAGACTTGGCGGGCCAGAAACTCGGTCGTGCGAGTGCCTGAGAGGAGGAACGTCTCCATAGCTTTCCTGGTACGTTCTTTAGAGAAATCCTCAGAGCGTATCAGGATACCTAAGGTCCCTAACCAGATGTCAAGCCACGAAGTGGCTTGCATAGCACACTTCGCAACCTTCTCCTGGTTAAGGATCTCGGTTGCCGAAAACGAGACCTGCCGGTTGGAGTCTCTCTCAAGAGGGACTCCCCTGGTAAGCTCTTCCAACGAATGGTGGCGA
Organism: Palaemon carinicauda; assembly: GCF_036898095.1. NCBI lineage: Eukaryota > Metazoa > Arthropoda > Malacostraca > Decapoda > Palaemonidae > Palaemon > Palaemon carinicauda. Next base: position 106,235,153 of record NC_090748.1, read on the forward strand.
GGAAGAGCTAAACAAGGATCCTCCAAGATCTCAAAGTACCTCCTTTGCTGTACGCGAGGAGGTGGGAGAAGCTTGTTGCCGGCACTGGAACGGTTGGAGAAGGACGACTCGGAGAGCTGTACAGCGATCTTGTCCTTGGTACTCTTAACCCCCTGAGACCAGGGCAGAGCCGCACTGGCCTTAGAAGGTTTTCGAGTACCTAATACGCGGTCCAAGACCGTGTCCTTGTCCTCTTGAGGAGGGATCTCTGGGTCGGCAAACCCATTGAGAGCCCTCATTAGTCAAAACTTGCCAAAACGCATGCTCTGACTCTTGCTGTTCTCCTCCTGACGTTGGACTTGCAGCGAAGTCTCCTGTCCCCAAAGGCTCTTCTTGGGGAGATTGCGGACGTTCTCCGAGTGGCTAGTTGGCTCCGTCCTAGGTCTTATCGAGGACTTTGGTACAGTCTTCGAGTCCTTCGACTCCTTCCTGGGAAGGATGTAGGACTACAACATAGAAGGTGGCAAGTTCTTTCCAGCCCCTACTCGAGAAGACTTCTCAGCGCGAGGAAGGGTTTCCCTCATTGGCGCGATGGGGGAACGTCTCACCTCACGTGATTCCCCCGAGGACGGGAAGTACTCGTCCGGCAGGGAAGGAGAGAAAGTCTGAGGGGGGGGGGGTGAAGGAACCTGCCTCGAAGGCTTGCGTGGAGTCAACTTAGCCCTTGGAGAAGTTACCGCGTCCGGAACTCCTCTTTTTCTCTTCAGAGGAGTAGAAACAGCCTAGTATCTGTGACCTAATTCAGAGAGAACAGGCTTGAAAGCCTGAATAACTGCTCTGATTAGTACACTGAACCAAGGTTGTTGACTGACAGCCGCGCTGTCAGACACTCCCTCTGGAGGGACAGGGATAGACGGATCCCTGGGAGGAGTTCCCATAGGTCGGTTCGCCTGAAAAGGAAAATGGATCCTGGATCCCTCTGGATGTTTCCCTTCTGCCGCAATACGCGCTGTTATGCGGTTGCGGGGAGGGGAATGCGGCGATGGCGACCTTGCCGTGTGTTGTCCAGCAGCCTCGCGCGCGGGAGGGTATTGACGCTCGCGCGGGGGCGCGTAATGGTGCTCGCGCGATGGAGAATACCAGAGGTCACGCAACGGAGACTGCTTGCGTGCGTGCACGGGAGACTGCTGATGCATACGCGCGGGCGATTCCGAGAGCGCGCAGGATATTGATGGCGTGTAGGAGTGCGCGTGGGAGACTGTGGGCGCACAGGAGAGCGCCAGGAGACTAATGGTACGCGCGCCCCAGCAGAAGTCGTAGGGCGCGCGCACGCAGGAGAGATACCCCTGGCGCGCAGTTGAAGCCCGTGCACATGGGCGCGCGTCAGCAGGAGAGGATGGGCACGGGCGCGCGGGGAGCGTATCCTCGTGGGTGCGTGTCGGCGCGATGGCGAGCGCTGTAGACAGCTGTTGGCGTGTGGGAGAAGTCACAGTCTACTTCCCAACAGCGCCCAGATCCGAAGATCGTGGGCGCACAGGAGAGATGATTGCTGCGCGTGGGCGCTGGCGCGCGGGAGAGCGCTGATGCGTAGGAGAGCGCTGGCGCACAGGTGAGGGATGGCGCGTCGCTGGGTGTGGGAGCCCTAGTTCAGGCAAAGCCTGGCGCGCAGGAGAATGTGGGCGCATATGCTCATCATTGGCACAGCGCATGAGGGAAGTATGCGCACGATAGCGCATACGCCCTTGATGCCCCGTATTAGGGTTAGATGCCTGACGAGAGTGAAGGTCAGGATAGGTCGGCGCGTAGCGCGCATCAGCCCTCAGGAACGGTGACGGCAGGTCGGCAGGTCTGACGGGTGGAAGGTTGACGTGTCCTTTGAAAGAACGACCTTCCACCGAAGGGGATCGCGAACGATCCGCTGAGAGGTCCAGGACCAGAGCAGGAACAGTCGGTGATCGCTGAAGAGACTCCTCTGCAGTGGACTGCAACGAAGATGTAGAACCAAAGAGGCGCCTCCTAACTGCACGTGAAGGAAGGCCTCTCTGGCGAAGAGGAAGGCGAGCCTTGCGACGGATACGCCCTCTGGGGGACGTTGGATCAGCAAGCTGACCTTCTGCAGTCCTTCGAAGAGGAGTCTCTGTAAGTGAACTCCCCCGAGGAGGAGAAACACTAGCAGGAGAGACTGTTGGACTTAGTTTCTCCCTCGTTGGTTGAACAGGAACGAGAGAAACTAAGCCTTCAGCTATTGCGGGATTTGAAGAGGCAGAGGTATTAGGAGATACCGCATTGGATACCTCTGACACCACAACGTCGACAATTGATAGAGGATCAACTTCTGCCGGAGTCGGCGATTGCTTGACAGCGGCATCCAATCTGTAGTCGTCAAATAAGGCTTCCTTGGAGGGCAAACCCTCGAGCCACACGGAAGACCAAAGCTGTAAAAGATGGGTTAGTGACACATCCTCCCCCGGGGGGAGAGGTGGAGCTGCCTCGCTAGGGGAGGCAACGCCATCTCTCGAACCATGAGCTTGGAAAACAGTACATCGGTCTACAGTACCACTCGACGGTCTCTCGAAAGAGACCGACCGAGTGGGAGCTTTGGAGGTGGTTTGAGCAACGGAAGAAGAGTACTTGGGTTTTTCTCCTTTCAAAGAAACCTTCGAAGGAGAAATATCCCATCTAGACTACTTCTTACGTCGCCGAGAAAACCTCTCCCACTGGGAGGTAGAACACTCTCTACACTTATTATCACTATCACACCATTGACCTCTACAAAAAGGGCAAAGGGTATCAGGGTCTGTCTCGGCCGCCAACATGAATGTTCCGCAGGGGCAGTCGGGTAATCCAGGGCAGGTGCGCATAATAGCAGAGGCCAACTTCCCACACAAACCAGTCAAGAAGAGAAAGCAAAAGAAGCATTAATTGCTGCCAATGACCGGTGAGGATGAAAGCGGACACGTCCGACTACCATCCGAGCCGAGAGCAAAGTGAGTTCAAGCACAGGCGTGTGTGTGAGGGGGGGGGGGGGGGGTTAGCAAGCTACCCTCCCCTACCCCCTTTAACTAGCGGTGTGGGTAGTAAACCCTCGTTAAATTTTAATGGCTCGTCATTTCAGCTACGCCGAAAGTAATACCCCTATTAAATAGCGTGGTTTGTATTCCAGTTACGGAACAACTAGCCAAGACAATTTTAGCGAGGGATAACTACCCCTATCCGCTAGTTAGCGGAAGGGGGTGGGGTAGACCGGCTACCCTGCTCACTCACACCTGTCGGTTGAGTAACCACTTTTGCTTGCTGGCAGAACTTCTAGGGGGACAGGGTGGCGGACCAATTTGTATAAATAGCTCCAGGTTTGTATGTTAGGAAAAATACAAATTATTTCCAAATTTGTTATTTGTTCCGACAGATACAAACCTTCCGCTATCTATAGGGTGACTTACTCTTAGGAGGGAGGAAGTCCTACCAACTGGCCTTGGTTATGACCCGGGGTTCTCTCCAATTGATTTTTTATCTAATTAGTAGGAACCCTACCCTTGCTAAAATCAGAGTAGTTACAAGGTAACACAATGATACCGGCCTGCAAAAGTTTGTGTGAGACACTAGTGGCTTGTCTTTACAGTAGGAACTCGAAGAAAAGCATGAGTTCTAAGACATATCCAATACCTTCCCTCAGGAGGTATTGGTGACGTAACAAAGTATCTATTAATACTTAGGATGTACAAGGGGAATGAATCTTACCTGCAGAGGGGCGAGGTCAGTTATGCTGCGGTCTTGCAGAGCTGTTTCCTCAGGGAGGAGAAGGTGAAAGAAAGAAAGGAGCCAGACATTCTTTTCATTCACCCCAGACTAAACCGGGTAACTTCAGCCCTCTGCTACTTGTCCACCAAGGAGCTTGAGGCATTAGATCACTTATTGTGCGGCCACCACAGGACCAATGGAAAAGGTTTCCATGCTCCTGTGGGTTACATCTTTCAGGTAGTGGGCTGTGAAGGTCGTCTGGCGCTTTCACACACCCGCTTGCATTACCTGTGCCACAGAAAAATTCTTCCTGAACGCCAGAGACGTTGCAATGTCTCTGACGTCATGAGCTCTGGGTCGGTTGGACAGAGGAGGGTCTGGATTGTGAGCGTACTCAATTACTTTCCTTATCCAAGAGGAAATAGTATTCCTCGTGACCCTCCTCTTGACCTTCCCTGTGCTAATAAAAAGCGCTTGTACACGGGGCCGAGCTTTTGGTTTTCTTTTTAAGTAACACCTCAGACTCCTTGCTGGACATAGTAACAGTTGGTCTGGATCTTCTGTTACAGAACGAAGACACTCTATCCGAAATGGGCTGAACCTGGAGTCCACCACACCCTGATCTTGAGTCTTAGCTATGAACTCAGGGACGTAGTTGAGGATTACTTCCCCCCATCTCCTGGAGTGGGAGACATCAGCAGATAGACCATGAAGTTCGCTGACTCTCTTGGCCGAAGCCAGAGCAAGCAGGAAGGAACACCGTCTTCCACGTGAGGTGGCGATCAGAGGCCTGGCGTAATGGTTCATAGGGGAAGCCCTTGAGGGACTCGAGGACCCGAACCACATTCCAAGGGGGAGGTCTTAGCTCTGCCTGGGGACCAGTAAGCTCGTAACTACGTATGAGCAAAGAAAGTTCCAACGAGGAGGAAATGTCGACTCCTTTCAGTCTAAAGGCGAGACTCAAGGCTGAGCAGTAGCTTTTAACTGCCGAGACCAAGAGAAGCTATACAAGAAACTCCGCTATAGTTGGAACAGAGGCATTGAGGGGAGAGATACCCCTTCCATGACACCAACCACAGAAAACTGACCACTTTGCCTGGTAGACTGCCTCTGTAGATCTCCAGAGGTGTCCAACCATTCTTTGAAAAGCCTCTGTGTGAGGAGGTGCTGGATAGTCTCCAGGCGTGAAGTCGAAGCAAAGTTACGGCTTTGTGGAAGATGTTGGCATGTGGTTGTTTGAGGAGGTCGCGGTAAGAGGATGCAGAAGGTCTGGGAACCATTCTACGTGATGCCATAGCAGAGCTATGAGGGTCATTTGCAAGTTGTTGCTTGCTCGTACCTGGTTGAGGACTTTTCTCATCAGACAGAACGGGGGAAACGCGTAAGTGTTCAGGTTTATCCACCGTTGTTGGAAAGCATCTTGCCAAAGAGCTTGGGGATCTGGGACTGGGGAGCAGTACAAAGGGAGCCTGAAATTCAGGGCAGTTGCGAACAGATCCACAGTTGGGGAACCCCACAAAGTCAGGACTTTGTTGACTATCAGAGGATTCAAAGACCACAAGGTGCCAACTATCTGAGTCGCTCTGCTCAGCTTGTCCGCTAGCACATTCCGCTTGCCCGGAATGAAGCTGGCTGATAGTCACCAAGTTGTCGTCTGCCCATCTGAGTATCTCTACTGCCAGATGGCGCAGTTGCTGCGAAAAGGTACCGCCCTGTTTGCTCAGATAAGCTACTACCGTGGTGCTGTCGCTCATCAACACCACGGAGTGCCCCAGCCAGGACCTGGTGGAACTCTTTGAGGGCCAGAAAGGCTGCCCTCATCTCTAACAGATTTATGTGCTGGTACCTTTCTGATTCGGACCATTGGCCGGAGACGTAATGGCGCAGCACGTGAGCCCCCACCCTTCTTTTGATGCATCCGAAAAGAGCATCAATGCCAGGGGAGACGAAAGATGGACCCCTTTGCAGAGGTTTGGCTCCGCCAACCACCACCTGAGGTCCAGCTGTTCCTCTAGTCCTATGCGGACTAAGTGTTCCCGGGAATCGGTGTGCTGGTTCCACTGGGATTTCAGTCGCCACTGGAGGGATATCATCCAGAGGCGACTGTTGGGGACTAGTCGGGTCAGGGAAGAGAGGTGGCCAAGAAGGCGAAGCCAATACTGCGCCGGGAGATCTTCCTGACTGAGGAAGACCTGTGCTATCTCCCTCAGCCTCTGAATTCTTTCCTCTGATAGGAACGCTTTGTGCCTTAGGGTGTCTAATCGCATGCCTAGGTATACCAGTTCTTGAGAGGGAAGCAGACGAGACTTCGAGGTTTACCACGATCCCCAGATCCTGGCAAAACCTTAGAAGCTCGTCTACGTGGTGGAGAAGGGCCACTTCCGAGTCTGCCAGAATCAGTCAGTCGTCCAAGTATCCTAGGAGACGGATGCCGACTCTGTGGGCCCAAGATGATACTAGGGCGAATACTCTCGTGAAGACCTGGGGTGCTGTGGAAAGACCGAAACACAGTACCCTGAACTGGTAATTCTTCCAATTGAACATGAATCTTAGATTCTTTCTGGAAGACGGATGAATTGGGATCTGGAAGTATGCGTCCTTTAGATCTAGAGTGCACATGGAGTCCTGTGGTCTTATCGCTTGTCTGACAGTGTCGGCCGTCTCCATCCTGAACAGTGTCTGTTCGACAAACCTGTTCTGGGCTGAGAGGTCGATGACTGGTCTCCAGCCTCCAGACGCCTTTTTCACAAGAAAGAGTCGACTGTAGAAGCCTGGGGACCAGTCGAAGCCCTCCTGGAGAGCGCCCTTCTCCAACATATGGACTTCTGCCCTGAGGGCAAACTCCCATGCGGATCCCTTCGCACAGGAGTTCAATGGAATCGGCATTCAAGTCAGTGGAGGGAGAGAACGTGAACGGGATGCGATACCCTGAACGAACCACCTCGACCGTCCAGGGTTCGGCCCGGTGGTGAAGCCACCTCTGCCAGTGGCTTTGCAGGCATCCCCCCACAGGTGGGCAAATGGGAGGATTGCCTGGCCTCTTGGGATCGGCCTCAGCCGTATCCCCTCTTTCCCTTTAATCCACGAAAGGACTTCTTATTGCGAAAGGCCTGCTTTGCACCCTTTTGACCCATTGTTTTGGGTCTCTAGCCTTTTTCGGTTGCAGTTTTTGCTGTGATTCCCACTGTGGATGAGAGGGATAAAGCCTGGCTGTTAAGGCCTTTTGGATGAGCGAGTCCTAGCTGGACTTCCTCCACCTCTCAGCCACCCGTTCAACATCCTTGGGGTGGAACAAGGAATTTCCCTCGAAAGGTACATTTCTCAGTCTCGCTACTTCGGCCTGCGGGAGATGTCTATGGAACTTTCCTATGACGGTGTCCCTCCTCTTCAGAATAGAGTTGGCCCAAAGGTTCACTACCTGGTGGGTGAGAAACTCGATGGCCGGGGTGCCAGACAATAGGAAGGTCTCCAAAGACTTCCTGGAGGACTCCCGAGACAGGTCCTTGACCGGATCAGTTGTCCTAAGGGTCCCAACCAGAAGTCAAGCCCCGAAGTAGCCTGCATGGCGTACTTCGCCACCTTCTCCTGGTTAAGGATTTCGGAGGCACAAAAGGAGACTGGAAGTCCTGTGAGTTTCTCGAAGGGTGTCTTCGAGAGTGCCTCTATGGAGTGATCAAGACGCAGCGTTGGAAGAGATTCCCCGAGGATCTCGTAGTACCTCCTCTAAAACACATACGGAGGAGGTAGGAGCTTGGAGGATGAGTTGGAGCGGAGAGAGGTGGTGCGCTACTACTCGGCCGGAAGGGCATGGTTGAGAAGTAGCTTCAGGCAGAGATTTGGGCGTAGAGGAAGCAGAAGCCCGCGATCTCTTCGATTTTGAGGAAGACCCCGAAGGCAAAGATTCGCGATTAGACTTCTTCTTACGCGCAAACTTCTCCCACTGGAAGGCAGGCCACTCCCGACATCTGGAAGAGGTGTTGTCCCGCGAGCACTGATGTCCCCGGCAAGCCGGGCACAAAGGGTGGGGGTCCGTCTCTACGGACGACATAAAGGTACCGCAGCGGCGGCCCTCACGACTTGGACATGTTCGCATAGCAGGACAATAACAAACACACATTGATATGCAAAAGAATAAGGAAAAGTAAATAAAGTCAAGGCAGTTTTGTTTTACGGGAGAGAGAGACGGCACGTGCCGTCTCTGCACTCTACCGGGCCAAAGGCAAAAGTGATTACTCAACCGACAGGTGTGAGCAAGAATGGTTGCCGGTCTACCCCACCCCCTTCCGCTAACTAGCGGATGGGGGTAGTTATCCTTCACTAAAATTGTCTTGGCTAGTTTTCAGCGTTGCCGAAATTAATACCCTATAAATAGCGGAAGGTTTGTATCTGTGTCGGAACAAACTGGCAGTAGCAGTGCATGCATTACAGACCTATGCTGATCTCCAATGTGACCTATTTCATTCAATATCTCTCTTCGTATCTTGTTTTTTCGTAACATTTCCTGAATTTATGCTTAATTTTATTTCAACTGCATTATAAATGATTAGAAGACATTACACACTAAATATAAAGATGAGAAAAGAAAATTTTGTGAGGTCTCAAAAAATTACCCCTATTGTTCTCCACGTGGATGCTTTATAGCTTTCCTTTCTATGATATGCCAATTTACGCTCTTGCGGGTTTGTGCATATATAAATAACTTCAATATGAATGTCTCATATACTATTAGAAAGCCCATTCTTTGTACTTTTATGTGGAATTTAAAACATAAAACTAACATTTCTTTACAAAAAATGTTATCGTAAATCACCTACAACAAAGTTGCAAAATTTTACTCAGTTTTATAATGGTAATTGCTCAATACTTTTCCAACACATTTCTTATTTATTCATTTTATTGGAAATTTAATTGGCTCTACAATTATATCTAATTTTTCCTTATCTTTGTAAAGTCTTAACCCTTTTACCCCCGGGGTATTTGGAAATTTCCAACCCTTTTACCCCCGGGGTATTTGGAAATTTCCAACCCTTAACCCCCAAGGGGTTATTATTTTCCCAGCACATTTTGCAGTATATTTTTTCTAAATTGCTCTAACAGCCTTAATTTTTGTCAGAGAGAGGTCAGGTTGGTCTCATTCTCTTGGAAAATACCTGAATTTTCTCAAAAAATTATCAAAAATATGAAAAAAAAAATTTTTATAGCGTTTTTTTGCACGGACGTACCGGTACGTCCGTGGGGGTAAAGGGATGGCTTCTGTGAAACGTACCAGTACGTCCTTTGGGGGTAAAAGGGTTAACAATGAAATACGTTAACAAATAGGTCGGAAAATCTGAAATTTTTGTTCATAAAAAAGCTAGAAAAATCTGAAATTTTCACTCTGACTAAAGTCCAGAAAATCAAATTTTCACTCGGGGAAAAAACTACGTACAAAATAGGAACGCTAGGAACAAATGAATGACGCCATCAGTGACGTATGGTGGTACCATGGGGGATAGGATATGTAACGGCTCCTCAACTATCTTTCCCCTAGTTTCCTAGACTGGGTTAAGTCTATTAGGGGTGCAGATATCTATGGTTATCTACGGATACGTCCCTGATTATACACGCTACCTTAGGATAGTCATTCCGGGGGTTAGAACCCCATGATACCCGACGGTAATTCTCTTGTAATATCAATCGCAGAAATATTATACAGTAGGAAGCTGCCGAAAAGACTTTCCATCAGGACGACATGGCTCTCCCCCCCCAAAAAAAAATAAATTTTGCCTATATCAAAATCAGTTTTTTTTTACACCTCATTTAATAAATACATTTGTTGGAAACAGGAATAATCCACACAAGAGATCTACGGTTCTACATAATTTGCATGTTAGAAAAATGAATTTTACATGAATTTCTAAAAAAAAAAAAAATAAAAATAAAAAAAAAAAATACAAGTTCTTTAGAATTTCATGTTCCATATGCACATTTTATTTTTTTGCACTCCAGTTGTTTTTTTTTTTTTACATAAGCACAAAGTTCAATCTTTAGCCCATTTAATGCAACAAACCTGAAGTCTTAATATGTTACAGTTTGAACGTACCGATTTCTAAAATAAATTCTTGTTCCTGAGCATCATTTTTCGGCAAAGGCCATATGCGATGCAGGCTACCCGACTTTTCTGTTCGAAAAAAGGCCATATGCGGTGCAGGCTACCCGACTTTTCTGTTCGAAAAAAGGCCATATGCGGTGCAGGCTACCCGACTTTTCTGTTCGAAAAAAGGCCATATGCGGTGCAGGCTACCCGACTTTTCTGTTCGAAAAAAGGCCATATGCGGTGCAGGCTACCCGACTTTTCTGTTCGAAAAAAGGCCATATGCGGTGCAGGCTACCCGACTTTTCTGTTCGAAAAAAGGCCATATGCGATGCAGGCTACCCGACTTTTCTGTTCGAAAAAAGGCCATATGCGGTGCAAGCTACCCGACTTTTCTGTTCGAAAAAAGGCCATATGCGGTGCAGGCTACCCGACTTTTCTGTGCATAAGTGTCAAAGGGTTAATAGTGACCAATGTAACTGGCATGTGCAGAACATCCACATTCCACTTGCTAGAACAGCGTAGCAATGAAATTATAAGTGATACCTCTGGATACGAAAGTTTCTGCTTACGAAAAATTCAGGGTACGAAAAGCGATACGTAGATTTTTATGCCCCAGTATAAGAAAAAAATTTCAGGATATGAAAAGCTTACGAGATCCCAACTCGTCGAATTCAATTTTAAGTTTTATGTTACCGTTAAGTGTTAAAGTAATTTTTTCTTTCATTTTATAGTTTTCCATACGTAATGTCGTGTTAATTATTTCTGCCATTTTTTTATTTCATAAAGTTTAAGTGTTAATGTGTTAAGTGTGTAAATTATTGTACGTAGTCTGTCACTTGTTACGTTTTCTACCTTATGCCATCCTCCTCTGCCGCGACTTCGCTATCGGACATCGTCTCAATCAAAAAGTAAGTTTCAACTTTTTTTTTATAATTAACTGTACCTTTTTTTCAGGGTATCAAGCCTTGATTTAGGTGTACAGGTAACAATACACCTTCACTGATCCAAATGCTTTACATACAGTACCGTAACTTTTATACAGTAGTAAAGAAATTCGACCGTTTTCTTAGGTCTTGGAGGGGATAACTAGGCTATAACTACATTATTGAATAATCTCATGGTCGTTTCTGGAATGGATTAGGCTGTTTTTTACGGTTGGGTTACTTATTGAATGACAGAAATGGCTGCATTGCATGTTTATTACTACAGTTTAGCGTGTTTATGAAAGAAATGGTGTCTTTTCGTAAGGCTTGGAACGGATTAGCCTTTTTACATGTAAAACGCGACTCAGGACACGAAAAAATCAGCATACGAAACCGTATCCTAAACGGATTACTTTCGTATGCTGAGGCATCACTGTACCATATTTGCGACGGAGCGAACCACAACAGAGCAAAAACCATAAGACTGACGGAAAATCATGATGCTTATTATCGAGTCTTGTTAAAACTTTAGAAAATGGAGCTTGGAGAAAATAGTACTCGTGTTAATCAGGAAACAATAATTATGCGTAAAATAAAATCATAAAAAAATGGAAACAATTTTTTTTCATGCAAAAGTGGCTGGGTGGAGTAGAACGAAATTCTACCCCATTTATTGTCATTAAAAAAATCGAACAGCTACCTAAAACATATGCAAAAACCACATACACAGAAACTCAAAAATTAGTCTTCTAAAACAAATGAATGGTTTAAACAATGAAATGGTGTTCACATTTTAAACAATCTATGGCTTGGCTGTTATCTGGAAGAAAAAAAAATGCCAAAACAGCCACAACCTTCATATCTTTGGATAAATTCCAGTTTAGCTCAAAATTAAAGAAACACATTAATCTTATCATACATTTATTACGCCTCTCTTTTTCATTAATATTGCTGCAAATCTCTCGTTTTGGTTTCAAGCAAAACATCTTTGTTTCCTACTATAAACTAACCCGCCCATAGCTTTCATATACTGTATATGGGTGGGAAAACTCAAAACACGTGGTTTGGTCAAATAGTCTTAATCAGAAATGGACAAAACACAAGAAAACGAATCGGAGAAATATTTAGTTAATGTAATACCGACTATAATTGGCTATAAATAAGAAATTATAAGATTATTTACCAGGTATTTATCTAACCTTAACAGAAATTTTACTCCCGGCCAACAGAAACCCAGTCTTTGCCAGGCTACAATTACTTTACAATCACAATTACTTATAAAGAATATTTCTACTTTTTATGCATTATAAATTGGATCCACATGCAAACACTTATAATTTAACTGTACGCTACCAATAAGACTTACATCAAGATTTCTGTGGCAGAAAAACCGAGAGATAAAAGCTGGACAAAGATGGCAACCTATTTGTATTACTTGTTCGAGGAGATGACAGTGACAGTGGGACTGTGTCACTGTGGGGACTTCTAGCAGTGGGAAATCAGAAAATCCCTACATTTTGACAAAAAAAATCCCTAGATTAGACCAAGAAAATCCCTAGTTTATGCATGTAGTCCAAAGACTATATACTGAAGGAAGATAGGAAGGCTCAGGCTTTTAACACACAAATGAGTGTGCTATGAAAAGATGCCAGATACTCCCATGCGGAACGAATGGCTCCATCTGTTGAGCGAGCAACCAAACATTCAGAGCGGTAATGCTTACGGGTATATAGGATGGAATTCGATTGTAAATTTTGCGATATATTTATTCATAATTTGCATTACTATGTCAGTATATTTTACTCATATATTCATGATATTCTTAAATTTTAGGTAACTAAATTGCAAATTATGTTTCTCAGTCGATTTTTCAGAAATTCAGTAGCTATATCTCTTATGATTTAGTTAATTTTCTTGCAAATTTAAGTATTGTACAGTATATTACAACCATTTTTAAATGTTCTATACAATACCACATTCGAATAAATTAAAACATACTGTATATCTGATTTGTTAAACTTAGCCACAAATGCTTATGTGTAGGCATACATTTAATTACAGTTTGTAGGCCACTGTAAGATGGAGAGATATTAGGTGTATAAAAACACAATTGTATTTTATTTTGTATTGAAATGGAAAAGCAGGATGCACTCATGTATAGTTTAGTATTATAAACTAATAAATGTATAAATGTACAATCAAAAGGATCAAAATAACACAAAATTGTATCACACACAAAAATAATCAAAAGGGGTTGGAAATAGAAATAAGGTAGCATACAAGCCAACAAAAAATGAAAAACAAGAGATTTACTGTGGATGCCTTGCCTTAATCTTGCATCCAATATCAGTGGGGCTTACTCATTAGCAGCACATACTGCATGTATTATACTGTTTGTACTCACCGTTCTTTGTCCTTAGGGAACCTGTGAAATACCAAATGAGGATCGGTTTCTTTTTGTTTATGGCACACAACACACTTGTGTGACTTCTTTACTGTCGGCGCCATGATTTCGTTTGAGTCAACTGTCAAATTCTGAATATAAACAAACAGACGACAAACGATGTATACCTACAACGCCATCTGAAATCGGAGCAACCAACTATTGTGTTCACTTTGGAGTTGCCAACTAGCATATTAACCTTCTATTTTGAGCCTTCCTATCTTCCTTCAGTATATAGTCTTTGATGTAGTCTACCTGACAAAATCAAGGTTGTAAAAAAAATATGTTTATGGTTGAATAATTTAAACTTTATTTTCTATAAAAAATAAAAACATAAAATACGATGGGTTCCATTAATTTTCCTACAGCCTATTTGACAAAACTAGAAAAAATACCACGAACAGATTATCCCTAGCTATAGTAAAATGATCCCAGTCTGGGGATATGATCCCTAGAAGTGGGGACGACTGTGATGTTCCAATACTATGTCTAAATGGAGATCCAAACAACAATTGTAACATCTTCATAATTCACTTCATAGTATTTTAACGCATGTTCTATTGACATAATAAAGATAATCATATTAATACATTGGAAAATACAATAAATTCCTATTTTACTAAAATTTAGGAACATTGCAAGCAAGAAAAAAAAATGCCAAAAGGTTTCTTTTGATAACTAGCCAGAACTTCAATGTTCTTATATGTCAATGCATAGTTTAAGTTGAATCCGAAAAAATTATGAAATCCTTCACTAAATTAGTTTTGTTAAAATATTCTTGGTGTAGCATTAGTTCATTTTGCTAGATTTCCGAGTTTTAAGGTTCCATAGATATTTTCGATTCAATAATTTTAGTATATGATTCCTAATAAGATATATATATATATATATATATATATATATATATATATATATATATATATATATATATATATATATATATATATTGTCTTCCCATTATAAAGTTGTCTGTTAATATGAACTAAAATATGTCTTTTTATATTTTATATATGACACATCTGTTTTGTTGTTGTTACGGTTTTAAGAATGATTTATTGTTAATTTGTTCTCATCATTTATTTATTTCCTTTCCTCACAGGGCTATTTTTCCCTGTTGGAGCCCTTGCGCTTATAGCATCTTGATTTTCCAACAAGGGTTGTAGCTTGGCTAATAATAATAATAATAATAATAATAATAATAATAATAATAATAATAGCTCGAAAAAAACTTTTGCTACCAGTAATATACTAAAATTCAACTTTATATCAGTACGAATAGGATGATATGGGGACAGACTGTTTTATTAGTTAAACATTAAAAAAAAAAACTAAGGTTTTAGTTAAATTGAAGACACATTGTGGCCAATGTAAACTTCATAAATTGGGTCATCTATATGCAGCTGAATTGCTAAAGATAATGCAAAATATGGCTTTTGGGCTTCCAAAAAATATTTTGATTTTGTAGAGCCCCATAGGTCGGGGACTCGGGGGTACACCGTTTGAGGTGTGGGGGCAAACCATACACAGATTATTACGTACCTGTAGATGTATGTTAATTTAACTTAATTACCTGTTTTTTTTTCTTCTTCTTCTTCTTTATGAGCCTCTTCCATCTATTTTTGTCTTGAGCCTCTGTTAATTACTTGTATTTGTTTGAAATGCTTAAAATACCTATATAAATTTATCTTAAGCTTATTAATAAATGAAATGAGCAAAAATACAAACTTACATTAATTGTATAAAAATTAATCAAGAAAATTTCCCACAAATTACATAACATTTTTTACACAAAATATTCTTCAATTAAATGGGTCCAAGGAGTTACACATACTTATTAAATATTTTAAGGCTCTTACAAAAGTCTTTCAGTACATCAATAATTAAGTTTAAAGTAAATTGAACTGAGATAATTAAAATAAATAACATATAAACAATAAATTAGAAGAGTTAATAAGTTATATCTAAATCCTTAAACCCACTTAATTGGCGAATATTTGATGTAAAGATGTACCGTAATTTGTATAAAACTTTCTGGGATTTACTTTCCTACAACAAATGTAAGTTTGTGTTATATTTTCCATTTTATCTATTAATGAGCTTAAGGAAACTTTGCATAGATATTTCATCCATTTTAATTTAATACAGGTAATTAACATACATCTAAAAGGCACCACAAATCCCTGGCATTTGAATATTCCATTTGTACAGTGTGTCCTCTTGTGGTAAGACCCACAACACACCTTTTCTCCTAAAGCATTAAACTGCATTTTTCAAAGAAAGAGAAATTGTAAGCCTTTATTTCACTCATGCATGTCTTGTTTAAGCCAATTTCCCCATTCACACTTATATGAAAAGACTCAGGATGTATTTGCGATCATGGAACGCAATATTAGAAACAATCATTTTCCTTACCTGACAGACAAATTCTGAATCAGCAGCAAAGCTAATGTAGGCTATATATATATATATATATATATATATATATATATATATATATATATATATATATATATATATATATATATATATGTAGGCTATATATATATATATATATATATATATATATATATATATATATATATATGTATATATATATATATGTAGGCTATATATATATATATATATATATATATATATATATATATATATATATATATATACATACATATATATATATATATATATATATATATATATAATCTATACATATAGAGTTCTCATACATCTGCATAAAATGTAAACTAGATCACTGGGGACAGAAAGTCTCCATTTCCCAACCAAATCTGTCATTATGAACAGAAGGTATAAGGGTACACCAACTCTAAATATAGCTTCACTGCTTTGGACTTCAGATAATATTCAAGCTTATTAAATGAGGTAGGCATACGTTAAGCCCCTGGACTACAAACAAGAGAAAATTATATAATGGATGATCCATTGTTTGTTTAAAATCCTTCAACAAGGCGAGACAAGAAGTATGATGAAACTGCTCTACTGACACTGGTTGATGGTAGTCTACTTGTTCGAGTACATACCTTACACCTGTCTAGGCTTACAGAGTATGATGTTTAGCACAGAGTGGAATGGGACAGATGGCAATAAGACATAGATGTTATAATCTTTAATCTTTTAGGTAATGAAGTTGGAATATATATCTAATAGCTTATGGTTCAAAACTAAGTTTGATAAGTAGGCTAATTAAAGGGAGGTGGCAAAAGATTTTTCAAAGAAAGTTGAAAAAAGTTGTGGATTATGACTTGGTCATGAATGGTGTTATAGTGTGGGATCCAATTTGTAGATGGGCAAATTTCTTCAAAACACTTACTTTTCCACTGGATGTCACAATGCTGATACAAGTTTGCCAACTTAATTTTACTATGCTCAAACAAATCTTCCTGTTAATTCAGTAGAGTTACAATCATTTGTGAAACTTTTTAAGGATGCATATGATAAAAACTGACTGGTGTTAGCTGTGTTGTCTGCTTAAAGTGTATTTGAACAGGTAGAAAGAGGTGCTTTATATGCAACCACTTAATTTAAGGCTGAAATCCAAATCATTGAAAATTACAGAAAATTTTGCAGTTGCTGTGAATGGAAGATGCCACTGGATTGGGGTATAATTCCACATTTGCAATCACCTTCCCAAGGGGAAAATTTTAATCTTTTCTTTTTTGTACAGATTTTAACTTAACAATATTTTTTTTCATATTCACCAAGTTCAGTGTGATCTTAAGGTTGTCTCTGGATATTACCTTAATTTCCTTTGATATTTTCATGGATTCAACAAAGTACAACCTTCATACCATCTGTGGATTTGTGTACTGTATGTTTATAAGAAAAATCAATAACTCTTGTTTTCTAGGACCATTTTAAAATCACTGTAACTTTTTTTTTTTTAAGAATAATACAGTTTTAATAAATTTGAAAATCAAATCAAAATTTAGACAGCTGAGGTACAAAATCAGGGTCATTATTGTGAAATGAAAACATTCAATAACTCTGTTTTCTAGGGACATTTTAAAATTTCTGTAACATTTTTTTTTTTAGAATTACTGTATATGGTTTTAATCAATTTGAATACTGAATCAAATTTTAGACAGCTGAGGTACAAACACAGGGGCAATATTATGAAATGAAAACCAAGTATTTTTATGAAGATATTCCGCTTTGTTTGGAGCCCTCCTTGTAATGTCCTGTTACTGAATAGTATGAACCTTTCACTCAAAGCACTACATTCTGAAAGTCAATATTAAGACCATAAAGGTTTGTTAGGATGCCTTTTTGCATTAAAATACACAAGTATACTTCTATAATATGCAGTTATAAAAAATAAAGGAAATATATTTTCTATAAAGGCCCAATTATCAAAAATATCTTAGTAGCAACTCATGAAACCAAAACAAATTTAAAGGAATTTTTCAAATTATGACCCAAAACCTACAACAATTTAGTAAGGATAAGGAGAAATTTCTTTGAGAGGATGCAGAAATAATAGTAAATCTCTTAAGGTAAATGGAAACTTCACACACAAACATAATCAGAACTGTATTAATTTTCAGATAGCAAGACCACAATTTACATGTATATTTGCTTGCTGATATAAATCCTTGAGTGATAACAAATGGTCGAAAGACATGAATAAAGATACGATAGCACAACTGCAGAAAAGAGAAAGCACACTTTTACTAAAGATAGAATAGCAAACTTTACATACGACTAATGCTTAACACTGATCGCAGGCTTTTAAGAACAAGGCTACAATAACTAAGGTAATACAGGATGATAGCATGATTCACAAAATTGTTTTTGAGATTTTTTTCAAATTATAATTTCAGGTTTGCTTAAAATATCACAAATACACCTGGGAATTGGGAGAAGCAATCCTGGAATATATTACTGTATTCTACATCTTCAGAAAGAACGCTCGTTCTTGTTGCAGGGGCATCTCTCGGCACAAGGAATAAGGTTTGAATTTCAAATAATTTTCTCCAATTCTAGTTTGGCATATAAAAGGCTCAACTATATAAAAGAAAAATAAACTACACTACAGAAGCCATTAAAAAGTATCATACCTAATTATGCGCTATTCTTACATTAATATCACCTATGCACAAACTCTAACTTACATTATTCGGTAGTGCAAAATGCATAAAAATGTATGTCTCAGTACCTGAATATACACATACATGAGGGCAAAGGCTTTCAGAAAGGCAGTGTACAGTAATGACATTTACCCATGAGATGGATAAGATTTTTCAAATCTTTACATAAAAAGAATGTTTACATTGACAAATGCGAGTAGCAGTCCTTAAAAGGTATAGTTTTACTAACTAAAGTAAAAAAATATAAAAATAAGTCAACATAAGATGATTTACATCATGACATGAAGGAGAATAAAATTAAAGAATGTTAATTGCCAGCATTTACAGTTTTTACTGTTGCTTAGACTAGGTCTAACCACTGTAAACCAATTGACCTTCCAGAAAGACTTCCAGAAAGACTTTCAGACTAAGTACCTCACCATAAAAGGTAGCAATTAATATGGACCCTTATAAATACCTGTCCTTTTCGTAATTGGGAAATTTTACATCAATTTCACGTGACAACCATTTGGACTTCCAGAAAGATTTCAAGATTAAGTACCTCACCATAAAAGGTAGCAATTAATATGGACCCTTGTAAATACCTGACCTTTTAAAAATTGGGAAATTTTACATCAATTTCATGTGTCATTTTAAATTAACCAAAAGCGAGTATCAAGACCTAAATCTCAGAAATTATACATATCAGGAATACAGTGCATTAAGAGGGAAAAGCCACGTAGGAATCTTTGGTGACGTTTACAATGATTATATAAACCACACACTAACATCACAGTTTCTATCTTGTAAAAGACATTCAGAAAATCCAGTTTTGTGGGAATACAGCAAGTGTCCAATGTCAGAAATTCACAACAGGATGAACTATCAGACAAAGTGATACCAGACATACATGACAAAAGACTCGAGCAGGTCCATCACAGAACTAATGAACTAGGAAAACTAGGAATACTGCACTGTTAGTCACAGGACTTGTCAGACTAACTCCCATTATTATTACCAACATTATTCATAAGTCATTTTAACTAGACCACTGTGCTTCAAAAACCGTTCTCACAGAGGTGGTCTACAGGATTGGCCATACAGTAAGTAAAAAGGGATTTTGACGAAGGAAAAATCTATTTCTGGGGAGAGACCTGTGACGCCCGGTGAAAAGTCCTTCTTTACACTTTTCTGATATAAATCTTCCAAATATACCAGAGAAAGATAAAAGCATGGATTGCAGAGGTTACTACCCTCGCGCGAGCACCTTTGTGGGTGTCGTGTATACATCGGGGCCGTGTGAAAACCACTATTCACAGGCTGTCTTCCATTTAGATAATTCCTTCATCAAAGGGAAGGGCCGTAACAAAGGCCCCAGAAACCACACTTGGACCACGCCACCGTCACCCAACACGAGTGCCCTCTAGGACATATTTAAGAAATATGAGATCAGTATGCATAATAAATTTCATGATTCAGATATCTAAATACAGCTCAATACAGCATCGTACGTTTGGTATTAAGATACTGAATATTGTACGTTATCTTCAGTATTGAATGCCCTTATTGTTTTTCAAAACATTACAATTTTCTCTTTACCTTTTCTTTCAGGTTGCTGCAGTACTGTGACTGTATGTTCATAACTAGATGGTAATAATAATCCTCAAACATATATATACCAAGAAAAGAATTCTTAGAACATTATATTTGGTTCATAAATTGTTAGTACATGGGGTCAGCGTAAAAAAGAGGAGCATACAACCAATGTAAGTACTGTACAGTACTGTATAGTACATAAACAAGGACAAAATTATCCTCAGAAATTCAATTATAAAATTTCATCCCTGTACCAAAAATTAAACATAAAGCTGATGAAAAAAATTGGCTTATTATTAAGTTTTCCTTGTAAGGAATATACATCATAATTTAGAAATAAATTTTAAAGACTATACATAGACTACAATTAACAAAATAAAAAATATCAAGCTAAAAAATAGCAGTACTGAGCAGCAACATTGCGACAGGCTTATGAAAAAAGTTTTCCCGAAAAAAAAAAATTGCTAAAAATTACCCTGTCTGGTTTGCATAAAATATTGTCACAATAGCAAAATTCTGTGAAACTGGAGATGTCTGAATGAGCAACTATTATATGAAAACCTGTGATAATCCACTGATTTTACACAGGAAATTTTTTTTCTTCTTATATTTGTGAAGCATAAAAACACACCTCTGCAATTGTGAAAAAATCAGTTACTATAACAAACCATCTGAATGCGGAGAACTAGGCTTTATACAATAGCAATCTACATTGAAAGTAAGATTTCATTAGACGAACAACAATTTAGCACCAATTTACATTTTTCATTCTATGAAAATTCACAATAAATTCAGTCTACGAATAAAAAAATTTAAAATTTAAATTGTCACGTACTTGGAGACAAAACCATCATGCTAGCTTATGGATATATACAGTACATGTAGATGGTAGCTTTCTCTTCTTAGAATACATTTTACTTCTCTATGTTGTAAAATTTTCTTTTATCATGATGCAAAGCTTATTTTTCATGAGGCGGCTTCTTTTTGTAAAGACAGACAGAGTTATATAGATAATGAAACACTTTCCTATCCTCAATTTTCTTTTTCTTAGCAGATATATATTTCTTCAGACTTAAACAGCAAAAAAAAAAAAATTAAAAAAAAACCAGAATACCAGATTCTTATATCCATGACTTGAGTATTTCATAAATGAAAAGCTACACATTAACATGCGACGAAATCAATTATTGTAGTTTGCACTGTTAGCGACAATTTAACTGCTAGAGGTAATTTTATAGAAATATGTTATTTTTATAATAAAATAAATTTTTGAATATACTTACCCGGTGATTATATAAGCTGCAGCTCTGCTGCTCGACAGAAAACTCTACGTTCAAAATCCGCCAGCGATCGCCATGCAGGTAGGGGGTGTACATCAACAGCGCCATCTGTCGGGCAGGTACTCAGTACTCAATGTAAACACAGAACTCAATTTTCTCCTCGGTCCACTGGGTCTCTATTGGGGAGGAAGGGAGGGTCCTTTAATATATAATCACCGGGTAAGTATATTCAAAAATTTATTTTATTATAAAAATAACATTTTTCAATATTAAACTTAGCCGGTGATTATATAAGCTGAATCACACCCAGGGGGTTGGGTAGAGACCAGCAATAATTGTTTACATTATTATGAGCTAAGGATTTTTTATTTCATTTTAGCAGTTATTCAAAATAACAAACATAAAATAAATAAGTACCTGGTAAGGAAGTCGACTTGAACAATTACTCTGCCTTTTTAAGTACGTCTTCCTTACGGAGCCTCGCGATCCTCTTAGGATGCTGAGCGACCCCTAGGAGCTTAAGTATCAAAGGTTGCAACCCATACTACAGGACCTCATCAAAACCTCTAATCTAGGCGCTTCTCAAGAAAAGAATTTGACCACCCGCCAAATCAACCAGGATGCGAAAGGCTTCTTAGCCTTCCGGACAACCCAAAAACAACAATAAAAAACATTTCAAGAGAAAGATTAAAAAGGTTATGGAATTAGGGGAATGTAGTGGTTGAGCCCTCACCCACTACTGCACTCGCTGCTACGAATGGTCCCAGAGTGTAGCAGTTCTCGTAAAGAGACTGGACATCTTTAAGATAAAAAGACGCGAACACTGATTTGCTTCTCCAATAGGTTGCGTCCATTATACTCTGCAGAGATCTATTTTGTTTAAAGGCCGCTGAAGTTGCGACAGCTCTAACTTCATGTGTCCTTACCTTCAGCAAAGCTTGGTCTTCCTCACTCAGATGGGAATGAGCTTCTCGTATCAACAGTCTGATATAATAAGATAAGGCATTCTTTGACATGGGCAAAGAAGGTTTCTTAATAGAACACCATAAAGCTTCTGACTGTCCTCGTAAAGGTTTAGTTCGTTTTAAATAGAACTTAAGAGCTCTAACAGGGCATAAGACTCTTTCTAGTTCATTTCCAACCATATTTGAAAGGCTTGGAATATCGAACGATTTCGGCCAAGGACGAGAAGGTAGCTCGTTTTTGGCTAGAAAACCAAGCTGTAAAGAACATGTAGCCGTTTCAGATGAAAATCCGATGTTCCTGCTGAAGGCGTGAATCTCACTGACTCTTTTAGCTGTGGCCAAGCAAACCAGGAAAAGAGTCTTTAAAGTGAGATCTTGAAAGGAGGCTGATTGTAGCGGCTCGAACCTTTCTGACATAAGGAATCTTAGTACCACGTCTAAATTCCAACCAGGTGTAGCCAAACGACGCTCCTTCGTGGTCTCAAAAGACTTAAGGAGGTCCTGTAGATCTTTGTTGTTGGAAAGATCTAAGCCTCTGTGACGGAAGACTGATGCCAACATGCTTCTGTAACCTTTGATCGTGGGAGCTGAAAGAGATCTTTCTTTCCTCAGGTATAATAGGAAGTCAGCTATTTGGGTTACAGAGGTACTGGTCGAGGATACTGATACTGACTTGCACCAGTTTCGGAAGACTTCCCACTTCGACTGGTAGACTCTAAGAGTGGATGTCCTCCTTGCTCTAGCAATCGCCCTGGCTGCCTCCTTCGAAAAGCCTCTAGCTCTAGAGAGTCTTTCGATAGTCTGAAGGCAGTCAGACGAAGAGCGTGGAGGCCTTGGTGTACCTTCTTTACGTGTGGCTGACGTAGAAGGTCCATCCTTAGAGGAAGAGTTCTGGGAACGTCCACCAGCCATTGAAGTACCTCGGTGAACCATTCTCTCGCGGGCCAGAGGGGAGCAACTAACGTCAACCTTGTCCCTTCGTGAGAGGCGAACTTCTGCAGTACCTTGTTGACAATCTTGAACGGGGGGAATGCATAAAGGTCTAGATGTGACCAATCCAGTAGAAAGGCATCTATATGAACTGCTGCTGGGTCCGGGATTGGTGAGCAATATATTGGGAGCCTCTTGGTCATCGAGGTTGCGAAGAGATCTATGGTAGGCTGGCCCCATGTGGCCCACAGTCTCTTGCACACATCCTTGTGTAGGGTCCATTCTGTTGGAATGATTTGTCCCTTCCGACTGAGGCAATCTGCCATGACATTCAAGTGGCCTTGGATGAACCTCGTTACTAGTGAAAGGTTTAGATCTTTTGACCAGGTGAGGAGGTCCCTTGCGATCTCGTACAATGTCATAGAATGGGTCCCTCCTTGCTTGGAGATGTACGCCAAAGCCGTGGTGTTGTCCGAGTTCACCTCCACCACTTTGCCTTGAAGGAGGGACTTGAAGCTTTTCAAGGCCAGATGAACTGCCAGTAGCTCCTTGCAGTTGATATGTAACGTTCTTTGATGCGAGTTCCAAGTTCCCGAGCATTCCCGACCGTCTAAAGTCGCACCCCAGCCCGTGTCCGATGCGTCCGAGAAGAGAACGTGGTTGGGGGTCTGAACAGCCAGGGGCAGACCTTCTCTGAGGCTGATACTGTCCTTCCACCAAGTCAGGGACGACTTCATCTTCTCGGAAATGGGGATCGAGACCGCTTCTAGCGTCTTGTCCTTTTTCCAGTAAACAGCTAGGTGAAATTGAAGGGGACGGAGGTGTAGTCTCCCTAACGAAACGAACTGTTCCAGGGATGATAGCGTCCCTATCAGACTCATCCACTGTCTGACTGAACATCGTTCCCTCTTCAGCATGTTCTGGATGCATACCTGGGCTTGACTTGTTCTGGGGGCCGACGGAAAAGCCCGAAAAGCTTGACTGTGAATCTCTATCCCTAAATACACAATAGTTTGGGATGGGACCAGTTGAGACTTTTCTATATTGACCAGGAGACCCAATTCCTTGATCAGATCTAGAGTCCACTTTAGATTCTCCAGACAGCGACGACTGGAAGAGGCTCTTAGAAGCCAGTCGTCCAAATAGAGGGAGGCTCTGATGTCCGCTAAATGAAGGAATTTGGCTATATTCCTCATCAGCCTCGTAAACACAAGAGGAGCTGTGCTTAGGCCAAAGCACAGGGCTTGAAATTGGTAGACAACCTTTTCGTAAACGAATCTCAGAAAAGGTTGGGAGTCTGGGTGGATGGGGACGAGAAAGTATGCGTCCCTTAGGTCTAAGAGACCATCCAGTCTTCCTTTCTGACCGCTGCTAGAACAGACTTTGTGGTCTCCATGGCGAACGTCTGCTTTGTGACAAAGACATTCAGCGCACTGACGTCTAGCACCGGCCTCCACCCTCCTGTCTTTTTTACCACTAAGAAGAGACGGTTGTAGAAGCCCGGGGATTGATGGTCCCGGACTTTGACTACCGCTCCCTTTTCTAGTAAGAGAGACACCTCCTGCTTCAAAGCTCGTCTCTTGTCTTCCTCTCTGTACCTGGGAGAGAGATCGATGGGACACGTTGCTAGAGGGGGTTTGCGGACAAACGGGATCTTGTACCCTTCTCTGAGCAGCTTCACAGATTGTGCATCTGCGCCTCTTGCCTCCCAGGTCTGCCAGAAGTTCTTGAGTCTGGCTCCCACTGCTGTCTGAAGAAGGAGGCAGTCAGACTCTGCCTTTAAAGGACTTGGTACCTTTCTTCTTCCCACGTCTCCCTTCGGCACGAGCACCTCCTCTGCTGGAGGCTCTGCCACGAAAGGGCGGAATGAATCTGGACGCTGGAGTGTCCATCCTGGGTCTTGACACGGAAGGCAAAGGGGTGGCTTTGCGGGCAGAGGACGCAACCAGGTCATGGGTGTCCTTCTGAATCAAAGAGGCAGCAATCTCCTTAATCAAGTCCTCTGGAAAAAGGCACTTTGAGAGGGGAGCAAAAAGGAGTTCAGATCTCTGACATGGTGTTACTCCAGCTGACAGGAAAGAGCAAAGGTTCTCCCGTTTCTTGAGGACCCCGGATACGAACGAAGCCGCAAGTTCACTAGATCCGTCTCGTATGGCCTTGTCTATGCAGGACATTATGAGCAAGGAAGATTCCTTGTCAGACGGGGAGATCTTCCTGCTCAAAGCTCCCAGACACCAGTCCAAAAAGTTAAAGACCTCGAAGGCTCTAAACACTCCTTTCAACAGATGGTCTAAGTCCGTAGGAGACCAGCATATCTTAGAGCGTCTCATGGCTAGCCTGCGGGGAGAGTCTACCAGGCTTGAGAAGTCGCCCTGGGCAGAGGCAGGAACTCCCAAGCCGAGAACTTCTCCCGTGGCATACCAGACGCTCGATCTGGAAGAGAGTCTCGCAGGGGGAAACGAAAACGCTGTCTTCCCTAGGTCCTTTTTGGACTGCATCCAGTCTCCTAAAACCCGTAAAGCTCTCTTGGACGAGCGGGCGAGG
Organism: Palaemon carinicauda; assembly: GCF_036898095.1. Lineage (NCBI taxonomy): Eukaryota > Metazoa > Arthropoda > Malacostraca > Decapoda > Palaemonidae > Palaemon > Palaemon carinicauda. Next base: position 106,260,708 of record NC_090748.1, read on the forward strand.
ACGAGTTTCGTAAAGGCAGGCGCGGATGACTGCGTACCTGAAGCAAACTCTGATGGAGGGGAGCGTGGAGCCGCAGACACAAACTGGTCCGGATACATCTCTTTGAACAGAGCAAGAACTTTTCTAAAGTCCAAAGAGGGTTGCGTGGTCTTGGGTTCGTCAAGGTCCGTATGTGGGTCATCAATGTGGGCCGCGTCGTCATCATCAGAGAGTCCATCATCTGAGAACTGAGGAGGAAGCGGCAAAGGAGTAGGAATCGGCTGGTCAGCTGAGTCCGGCAGCACGGGTGCACGCGTGACTGAACCGGACGCAACGTCATGGAACTGTTGCCCAGTCTGTGAACTGGCAACAACCATAGCAGCGCGGGGACGCATAGCGTCTACTCCAGACTGTGTAGTCTGATGTGGGCGAGCAGAGGTAACCACAATGGGTTGCGGAGGTTGACGCACCGCGTCAAAACAAAACAACTTAGACTGTTGTCATACCTCGCGAACGTCAACGGAAGGTTCCGTGCGTCGCTGAACGTCAACATGCGGCTGGCAGCGCATGGGTGGCGGGACTCTCTCAGCTGGAGTGCGCAAGAAGGTTACCTCAGCGTCCACAGGACGCACAACCGTGGGTGGTTGTAGGCTAGAGGTTGGTGCAGCGTCAACCTTCTCCGCACGAAAGTCCTGCATCAATGACGTTAACTGAGCCTGCATGGTCTGCAGCAAAGACCACTTAGGGTCTACAGGAGCAGGTGCGGCAACAGACGGTGTGACTGCCTGATGCGGTACCGCTTTGCCTCTCTTAGGAGGTGAGCAGTCGTCGGAAGACTGCAGCAAGTCCGAACTGACCCAGTGGCTACAACTGGGCCGTTGGACTTGAGCGGAAGGGACCGACTTGCGCTTAAGAGGCCGCGAGACCTTGGTCCATGGTTTCTTACGAGAAACCTCTTCCGCAGACGAGGAATAAATGGGCTCTCTCGTCTTTGTGTGGGTGGGGCGATCTTGGGTAGATACGCCCGAAACCACGGAGGGAACGTCTGTTCGCTGATTAAAGCCTCTCGAACCCTTTGGTCGTACGACATTGCTTCTCCCCTGGGCTTGGGAGCTTGCAAGAGGTCCCGGACTGGGAGGACGACAGGCACGAACAGACGAACCCTCAAGCGCAACACTATCCACAACACTATCACTCACTTTATCACCCACTGCACTCTTACACTTCAGCTCCTTGACGTCTGCCATGAGCTGGTTGCGGTCACTAGCCAAGGACTCGACTCTCTCACCCAGAGCTTGGATGGCACGCATCATATCTGCCATCGAAGGTTCTTGAGTGCTAGAAGGGGGATCAGGAGCAACCACTACAGGGGAAGGAATAGGTTGTGGGGCATGAGGAGAGGAAAATTCAACGGAGCGAGACGAACTTCTCCTGACTCTATCTCTCTCTAGCCTACGTGTATATTTAAGGAATTCGATAAAATCGAATTCCGAAAGCCCAACGCATTCCTCACATCGATCTTCCAATTGGCAGGTTTTATCCCGACAATTGGAACAAACGGTGTGAGGATCGATAGAGGCCTTCGGAAGATGCCTTGAACAGTCCCTAGCATTACACTTCCTGAATTTAGGGACTTGAGAAGGGTCAGCCATTTTGAATTAGTCAAGTGGGGAATTCAAAAACTATCCAAGTCATCAACAAATAATCCGATATCAACAAAAGAATGCAAGGATGTATTGAAGATAAAGCCTGCAAAGCGAAAGCTCAAAACCAGAAATGTGTACTTCACCAAAAAGATGTGAAAACCAATCCAGTTAGCAACAGCGAATTAGTAGGTCTTGCCGGTAGCACGACAGAGAGAAAATTGAGTTCTGTGTTTACATTGAGTACTGAGTACCTGCCCGACAGATGGCGCTGTTGATGTACACCCCCTACCTGCATGGCGATCGCTGGCGGATTTTGAACGTAGAGTTTTCTGTCGAGCAGCAGAGCTGCAGCTTATATAATCACCGGCTAAGTTTAATATTGAAAATAGGCTAATTCATTAACAAATCTGTTGAGGAGCTGAAGTGAAATAACAATGGAAACTTCTGTATACAGTACTATACAGTATTCCATTTCAAACAAAAAATTTCAATAAAACATGTAATACAAGCCTTTATAGAAACTGGTCTTCTAAACATTAGATTATAATCCTAATTTCACACTGCACATAAAATCAATATTCAAGCTCCAAGAAGCAATTGCTATCGCCACTACAATCTTGACATTTCTATTGTAAAATAAAATGCAGGTATTTCTAAATACGTACTACTTTGTTTTAAACTATACCGTATTGTATATGTTAGTAGAATGCACGGGCATATAAAATCTAGTCCCTATTTTACATGAAATTCAGTAAATACCATACAATACACTAATAAATTGCTCATGAAATGAAAAATATACAGTACATTTTCCTTTTCTTTAAAAAAATGCTACTTGTAATTTACTAAAATATTTATAAAGAAAATTATTTGACTAATAATGATAAATTTGAAATTGGAACATTAGGAAAAAGAACTTAGTAACTGCACATCTGAGAGGAGCCAGTTGAGGGTCTTTCTCAAACCATATTTTTCTGTAGAAGTTCCAATAACTTTTTGCTGAAGTTTTTCAGCCATACTGCTACTGATGAATGTTAACCCTTTTACCCCCAGGCTATTTGGAACTTTCCAACCCTTAACCCCCAGGTGTTTTTTTCTTTTCAAGCACATTTTGCAATATATATTTTTAAAATGCTCTAACAGACTTAATTTTTGTCATAGAGAGGCCAGGTTGGTCTCATTCTTTTGGAAAATGCCTGAAGTTTCTCATAAAGTTATCAAAAATATGGAAAAAAAAATGTAAATAGCAGTTTTTTGCAAGGATGTACCAGTGCGTCCATGGGGGTAAAGGGATGAGTTTTGTGAAACGTACCAGTACGTCCTTTGGGGGTAAAAGGGTTAAATGTATAGTTTTTCTGAGGAAGTACTGCACATGTGTATGTTCATACGTACAAACACACATATATTCATATAAGCCATAAATATCTCTTAATATCAATTCACTCAGCCACAGGATATGAGACCCAAGGTGGATTTAACTTTGCGATAATAGTTTTTGGTTGGCCAAGGATTCAAACTCTGATCAAAGAAACTGAGGTTCCAGTGAGAGTGAACTTCCAACCTAAAATGCACCTATCTTAAAACAAATTTTCCGATAAGAAATAATGGAAATTCACTTGACGCATTCCACAAATCCCTAAATACACATATACACTAATCTTTAAAGGTTTTGTAATGGTAATTATTGCATAAATTATAATCCCTAGCATCAGAAATGAATAAAAATGAATAATTCACAATAGAAAATAAGAAATGATCCTTGCCTCTGCTGCTCATGAGTAACTATTTAACCTTCAAACTATGCTGTTACTGTCACCTAGTAATTTCTTTAAGGAAAGGTCTGGACTATACTAGAATACATATTGATTTTAAGACTTTTTCTATATGGTTATTTTAAAAAATACTGAAAAAGGCATAATACAACTGTTAAAGAATATTTTTTGTTAATAAACTACTCAGTGAATTATAAAAAATTAATTTTACAAATAAAAATTAAACACTCATGAGAAGATAGAATTTTAATAGCAAAAAGAAATTATAAAGGTGAAATACTAATGAAAGAAACAAACATATAAAACTTTGTCATAGAAAGGATAAGATTATAAATTTAACTGGGAATGAAAAAGGAATGTCGCACAGTACTAGTACAGTATAGTATTCAAATTTACAAAGCATGCTACTCAACATTCAACTTACAGCAATTTTGATACATTACTGGTCAGACAAAATGGAGTTTAGACATATGTTAGAATACTGTTGTAGAGTAAAGGGATTTTGACGAAGGAAAAATCTATTTCTGGGGAGATACCTGTGACGCCCGGTGAAAAGGTCCTTCTTTACACTTTTCTGATATAAATCTTCCAAATATACCAGAGAAAGTTAAAAGCATGGAATGCAGAGGTTACTACCCTCGCGCGAGCACCCTGAAGGTGTCGTGTATAATGCAGGGTCGTGTGAAAACCACTATTCACAGGCTGTCTTCAATTTAGCTAATTCCTTCGTCAAAAGGGATGGGCCGATACAGAGGCACTAGCTACGTTACCTGAACCACACCACTGACGCCCGACGCGAGCGCCATCTAAACAACATCCCTTCTTTTGGAACTCATAAGCGTTGTCTCGTTTGTTAGAAAAATGAGGTAATGTAAATTTCATCTTTGTATTTAACACTTGTTATATGTCGTAAAGTCGGAACTGACACTTAATCATGATTTTACGATGTAAAAATCATTTTTGATACTTAATGCTTAATTAAGGATAAGCAACGTAAATTCGGAACCGACATATGACAAGCTGACCTAAAGTCGGAACTGATATATGATGACCCAACATAAAGCTGTACTGTATTTCAAGAGCAATTTGAAGTTGAGAATGCAATGTATGGTACCAAGAAAAATATACAAACCATTTCTTATTTTCTAAGTGAGGATCTGTTTACACTCTTGAATATTCACTGTACTTGGATATAAACATCTTCAGACTTTTGAATTGTTTACTATTTCCCAAACCATTCTTTATCAAACATGATAATTATATATCACCGATTACATGATATTCAGCATATTTTCATATAGAGAGAAAGTCTGGTTTTATAATACGTGACACATCAAAACAAATGATCTTTTTTTCTGACTGCAATTGTATCTAATTTTCCATTAGCCTCAAAATATTTGCCAGCATCTCCAGTAAATATACCGCTTGTTTAGTGAAACATCACAATGCTTTGCTGTACTTCAAATTTCATTATTTTTCAATATCAAATTGATAAAAGGTGTATCTAGACACTGCTACGACAGGGATTTCTTCACAGGCACTGATTTCTCATTTGCTCCATCTTGAGAGGGAGAAGTTGTACCATTTCTCGACATATTGCTAGTTCTTGAGCCATGATGGGCTCGCATTCTTTATTCTTATCACAGTACTCAACTACCCTCTGAAATAAATAAAAAGTAAATTATACAGTACATGAATGACCAGTACTCTTTTTATAATTTAATTTTAGCTATATAGGAGCTATTAAGTAAACTAAAGTTCTTGATAAAAAGAGAAACTGAATTTCACTTATATGTTATAGCAAGAATCTTTATGCAATTTCAACATTTCCATGTTGTGATTGTTATTTCTTGATTTTTTATAATGGTAAATTATGTTAAAGATGTTTTTATTGTTAGTAACTAGTTTTTAATCAACCATTTTTATAAAATTCTAACTTAAATAGTACACATGTCTATTAGTAAAGTAGAACACAGAACTACCATGAGGAAAATCCTACAGGTTCCATAAACTCTCGCTAAATGAAGCTTTATAATGCAAAAGGAAAAGTTCTAAAAGGAACTGAAACCATATTGAGAGTTAAAAGCTTAATTATTTTCTTCTTACAATATCACTCTATCAATAATGAAGGATTAAATTTTCATTCATGAATTAATCTCTGAATCAAATAAATGAATGATCATATTTATTTTTGTTCATTGTATAATACCTAATTACAAGTCTGAATTTGAGTTTATTAGCTTCTGTATATCCACATTTGGATATACAATTTTTATGCAACTTTAACTGATCAATACAATAAATATAAGGTAGATCTATACATACCCTATTGGCTAAAATTCACAAAACTGAATGAATCTATAATGTAATGCGATTAAGATTTATACAAGGACTCATTATTGGTGATCAATTTCTTAAGCCAACTGATTATTTAGTGATAAAATATACTTTGTAACTAATTATAACTAATTACTCTAGCCCACCATTACTTTTCACTAGCATACATACATACATACATACATATACCAAGGCACTTCCCCCAATTTTGGGGGGTAGCCGACATCAACAAATGAAACAAAAACAAAAAAGGGGACCTCTACTCTCTACGTTCCTCCCAGCATAACAAGGGACTCAACCAAGTTCAGCTGGTACTGCTAGGGTGCCACAACCCACCCTCCCCCGTTATCCACCACAGATGAAGCTTCATAATGCTGAATCTCCTACTGCTGCTACCTCCGCGGTCATCTAAGGCATCGGAGGAAGCAGCAGGGCCTACCGGAACTGCGTCACAATCGCTCGCCATTCATTCCTATTTCTAGCACGCTCTCTTGCCTCTCTCACATCTATCCTCCTATCACCCAGAGCTTCCTTCACTCCATCCATCCACCCAAACCTTGGCCTTCCTCTTGTACTTCTCCCATCAACTCTTGCATTCATCACCTTCTTTAGCAGATGAAGATATTTCTATCTATTACCTGCAACTATAAAGCTCCCACTATATACTGAAAATCACAAATATAGTTCATCTATAATTCTATGCTAAATACAAATGCCTCTCTGAATTGCATTTTTATCTTACCTTATAATTTTGTAGAGATTGTGCAATATTCTGTATTTTGCTTTGCTGATTAGTAGAGATGAGTTTGGACCATAGCCTTCCCAAGTGAAACCATGCAACCAACGCAGGCCGTACAGAATCTTCTGAATATTTTTCGGGTTGTTCACCAGTACTGTTAAAAAAAAAAAAACATTGTTTTGAAATCTCTAGTTTACTCTAGTTTACTCAAATCACTTGTTTTCCCCATCGCATCATACAGCTCAGAATGTTGGGTTTTAAAAGCTACAGATCGGAAAAGATTAGAAAGTTTTGAACTGTGGTGTTACAGAAGAGTCCTTAGGATAAGCTGGATTGAGAAAAAGACTAACGTGGAAGTTCTACAAAAGATCAATATCGAAAAAAGATTACTTGACATTTTGGATGAAAGAAAACTAACTTTTATTGGACACCAGGTTCGGAAACACAATACTCTGGAAAGAACGCTGCTAATTGGATCAGTCTATGGTACAAGAACGATAGGAAGGCCTAAAACTAGATTGAGTGACAATATCAAGGAGATGTGCGGGCTAACGATGGTGGAGTTGGAAAGGAAGGCTCAAGACCGGAATGAATAGAGATGTTTTGTGTAGAGGGCCACGGCCGTTCGACATCGAACACCCCGTACTTGATGATGAGTTTACTTATGTAGTATTGTTACTGTGATACTACCTGATGTATATTTTTTAACATAAAATTGTTTTAATAAAAACCATTACACTGTACTTATAGATGGCCCTTTTGCGTGCAATAGTGTCTCGATTGTGATACATATAAAATCGCTATTTTAGCCACTAACAGTTTGGTACAAATGAAAAGGAAAAAAAGACAATCAGCTGGTACATTGTAGTTTCAGGCAGTTCCCCAAATTTTCCACCGGCAGTCAGGATTAATCTTAGGACATCTGTATCTGTTTACTTTACACTCACACTGCCCTGATGCTATTTCCAATTTGCGACCTTGTTTCAGGAAGGGATACAGCATACACATGACAGTAATATTACTGGTCTCCTGCTTTTACAACAGATGACTGATGTGTCTGGGATTTCACAGACCATGGAACTGAGCAATAACGTACAGTATGTACTGTATTTTTGGGGTCAAATTATATTTTTGACTTCTCAACAAGCCCCAAAAGGATGATCCTGATTGTAAGGATATACCTGTGAAGGTGCAGTACTGGCTGGCTGCCATTTCCTCTCTTTCCTTGAACAGGAACTGCAGTTTCCAGGACAAATTGTGGTATAAAAATGGCTAATAACTTCCGTAATGAGTTTGAAGCGAGGAGGACATTTTGAAAGAAAATCATTAAAAGAAAGGGTATAAATAGACTTTCAAAAGAGTTACTATTTCTGAAATGCATCTTCTTTAAACTTTCAAAAATCAACCACAATCATCTTAGCACTAAAACAGGAAGTACCTAAAGTATCTAGAGAGGAATTATTAGCTGAGTATATAACACATAAGAGACCATTATTCCAAACTATACTGTACTCAATTTGCATACTTCCCATGTTCACCCCCCAAAACAAGGGAGGATTTAAGGCAGCATGCAGTTATCTTATCTCAATATATGACTCTTATTGGAGATAAACAGCAGTTACCGACCGGCGGTCCCCCACCACTGTCAGGTGGGTAATTACCTGTCCGGTCGTTAACGACCTTGTTAAGGTTTTTCTGCCGTATTTTCCAGCTCGCGCTAGAATATCTCCTATAGTAAAGAATGAGGGTTTGTATTCAGTGTAGGAACAAACTTGTAATATAAATGATAGGATAAAGGGGAGCAAGTAGAGGATGCAACACAAGTCATGACAGTGAAAGGCGGTTGATGACAGAGCCTGTTAAATATCTGCTACTGTTTAAGAACCTCTCAGGCCATAGATGAGTAGTGTACTTTCCTTTCTTTCCAAAATACAAGATTAGAAAGGCAGAGAAAGTCAGGGCATCAGACAAGTGGACTATAGTCCATTTCTTTTAGCGATGCATATTTGCACCGACTCGCGGCAGTGCCCTTTTAGCTCGGAAAAGTTTCCGGATCGCTGATTGGTTGGACAAGATAATTCTAACCAATCAGCGATCCGGAAACTTTTCCGAGCTAAAAGGGCACCGCTGCGAGTCGGTGCAAATCTGCATCACTAAAAGAAATTGACTATAGTTGTTTGCTCTGAGGATTCTACAGAAGGATCATTAAAACTTGTTGTCACTGTCAAAACAATTCTTATAATGCTGTCATATATAAATGAATTGACCTTTACTTACTCAGTATCCTTCATCGAATCGAGATAATGGAGAAAATGCTGTATGCTCGATGTTGCCAAAGTATTAATCTTCTTAGCTTGTGCAGATGTTGGTTCATTTCCCAGCCCTATTAGTGAATATTTACTATCCATCATAGTACTGTACGTTTCCGCCAGTTCATAGTTTATTTGACGACATACCTGAAAGAAATCACGAGTTATAATTTTCAATGCTTACAGTATAATCATTAATAATATCTTAATGTGCAATATCTGTAACATCTATTAACACCAAAGCAATACAGTTATTAAGATTTTAAAGATATCCCAGTCATGTGTATAAAGTCAACAATAATTGAACTAGTAAAATGACAAAACCAGTGAATTAAAAAGTGCTACGATATTTACGAAATAAACATTAGACTTTAACAATTGTAGAAAACCTTCCACATTCAGCCAATGTTCACAAAAATTACTAATTAAACAAAGGATTGAGCAAAAGTGGAGGAGGTAAAGCATATAAGATACATATTTGACAAACCCAGATTATGGATGGTCTTGCATAACACAGAGACTAATTCTTTATATATTGTGGTATGTAGCATCTTACCTTCACATCAATATAGTGGAGTTTAGTACTATTGGTCGCTAAATTATTTTTGTAGTATTCCTTAGCCACATATTCATATTATTTCCTCTTACCTTTCCTATGTTTCTTTTAATTCCTTCCTAGGTATCTCACCAACTTCATTAACTATTCCTAGTTTCAATTTTCTCCCGACTGAAAAACATATCTTTTGAGCCAACTTTATGAGAGTCAATAAATGCGAATGCTGTTGTGTCAGATCTTTCATAATAAAGTAACAGCCACTAAGATTTCTTTTAATGTTGTGTTGGGTCTGTCATTAAATTTATTTTGTGGATATATAATTTTGGTTGTAAAGGTTAGATTTTAATTTCAATAAGTGTGGATATGATTTAGAAAGCTTATGTAGAGTACCTTTTGTGTATATAAATGTTATATTCTGTTTTTAGATCATTCAATAAAGTGATTCCATGATTTGTTATCTTGATAAATATGATATACAGGGTACAACATAATTTAGTAATGAAATTTTCACAACTACCAAAAGTGGCGTGAAAAGAACAAAATATGAAATGATTATGACGAGAGCTATTTATGAATCCATATAATTATTTTTTTAATTACAAATAAGCAATAGACTTTCATGATAATTCTACAGACACTTAATAATCATAAAGTACTCACATTCATGTAGTATCTGGGATTCAGCTCCCCAATGACAGCAGACAACAAGTCTATACGACGTTTGTGCATTTTTGATTTCCTGTTCGGAACACAATTTTGTTAATTTTCTAACATTATGACTAGATATAACTATTATTTTCATGTGAGGTGTATTTCATGCTGTTGCAATTATATTAAAGATTTTCCTTATTCGCTACTGTTGGACAATAATGAACAAAAAATAATTTAATCAAGATTAGTATTTACAGTTTTTGCAATTTTCATTCTTTATATAAATTTATACATCTTAAAACATACAGAAATATAGTTAAATTTATAACAACAACTATTCTGTTCTCTTAAAATACTCATGATTTATTTCAATTAATACTACATACAAACGGGACACTTTCAAATGCTTAAAATTCTAAAAGTAACTTGTAGTTTTCTTAGCAATAAAAATCTGAGACCTATAAAATAGCAGATGCCTTCAGTGTGAGCTGAAACGGGTGTTAAATCGTTAACAAAATAGTTACTTAACGACAGGTGTTGAGAGGGGGAAGATCCGCCCGCTAGTCTGTCACAGCCAAGCCACTTTTGACCATGCGCTCATGTCTTAGAAGAATGATCGAGGTCGCAAATATAATGTTAAAGGACTTACGTTTGTATAGCTCAGAAAAATACATATCTTTGAAATTTATCATTCATTCTTAAATGTACAGCATACATACTTATTGCCCTTTAAAATAAGAGTGACTCATTGGTGGGGAGATGTCTCCTATAACCAAACTGGAAGTTCTATTTCTTCTCAGGACATGACATGACATAGGAGTGAGGAGTGTGATTCCACTGACCTCCTTATAGCTCCACAGAGGAATGTAGAAGCTGTTAGGGCCTTGGCCAGTACTAAGGCTAGAAACACATGTTACCCTACCATGGTGCATGTAGAGATATGCACTGGGAACACTCACTGACACTGGCATCACACTACAGAGAGGTCACCATTCGAGGGCAGCGGTGTTAGGTGTGCCCGTCAGCATGAAATGATGTTCGTTATCAAAACACACAAGTAAGGGCAACATAGTTCGAAAATGGTAACTTCATCTCAGTGAAGTGAGCCGAGTTATGCTCTGAGCAGAGTTAATCATCTTCCTAATTAGAGAACATTGAATGACACTTTGCAGGGAGGGGGGGGGACTACATATAATCTACGTTTCATAAAAGGCACACAATACACGAGGATTCACAAAGAAACTTTTACCACGTCTTTCGTTTTAGTGCGCTTCTGCTGTTAAAGGCGAGAACACTAAAAAAATCAACTTTCATAACAAACAAAAGTAAGAAAACGATTCAATAGAGAAAGAGCACAGTAACAGTGCAAGTAAGTTCGCGCTGGTTGAGGCCGAAGTGAAAAGTGGATAGTTTTCAGCATATGGGTAGGTGGGGTTCCCCCTCGCATCGTTAACCAATTACCTTGTCAACGAATCAATGGCCATTCCATCTCACACTGAAGTCATCTCCTATTTTGTAAGACGAAAGGTTTGTTTGCTCGTATGAACAACTAATTTCATATTATCTTACATACATCATACATACATATACCAAAGGCACTTCCCCCAAGTTTGGGGGGTAGCCGACAACAACAAGAAACAAAACAAAAAGGGGACCTCTACTCTCTACGTTCCTCCAGCCTAACCAGGGACTCGGCCGAGTTCAGCTGGTACTGCTAGGGTGCCACAGCCCAACCTCCCACATTTCCACCACAGATGAAGCTTCATACTGCCGAGTCCCCTACTGCTGCTACCTCCGCGGTCATCTAAGGCACCGGAGGAAGCAGCAGGGCCTACCGGAACTGCGTCACAATCGCTCGCCATTCATTCCTATTTCTAGCACGCTCTCTTGCCTCTCTCACATCTATCCTCCTATCACCCAGAGCTTTCTTCACACCATCCATCCACCCAAACCTTGGCCTTCCTCTTGTACTTCTCCCATCAACTCTTGCATTCATCACCTTCTTTAGCAGACAGCCATTTTCCATTCTCTCAACATGGCCAAACCACCTCAACACATTCATATCCACTCTAGCCGCTAACTCATTTCTTACACCCGTTCTCACCCTCACCACTTCGTTCCTAACCCTATCTACTCGAGATACACCAGCCATACTCCTCAGACACTTCATCTCAAACACATTCAATTTCTGTCTCTCCATCACTTTCATTCCCCACAACTCCGATCCATACATCACAGTTGGTACAATCACTTTCTCATATAGAACTCTCTTTACATTCATGCCCAATCCTCTATTTTTTACTACTCCCTTAACTGCCCCCAACATTTTGCAACCTTCATTCACTCTCTGACGTACATCTGCTTCCACTCCACCATTTGCTGCAACAACAGACCCCAAGTACTTAAACTGATCCACCTCCTCAAGTAACTCTCCATTCAACATGACATTCAACCTTGCACCACCTTCCCTTCTCGTACATCTCATAACCTTACTCTTACCCACATTAACTCTCAACTTCCTTCTCTCACACACCCTTCCAAATTCTGTCACTAGTCGGTCAAGCTTCTCTTCTGTGTCTGCTACCAGTACAGTATCATCCGCAAACAACAACTGATTTACCTCCCATTCATGATCATTCTCGCCTACCAGTTTTAATCCTCGTCCAAGCACTCTAGCATTCACCTCTCTCACCACTCCATCAACATACAAGTTAAACAACCACGGCGACATCACACATCCCTGTCTCAGCCCCACTCTCACCGGAAACCAATCGCTCACCTCATTTCCTATTCTAACACATGCTTTACTACCTGTGTAGAAACTTTTCACTGCTTGCAACAACCTTCCACCAACTCCATATAACCTCATCACATTCCACATTGCTTCCCTATCAACTCTATCATATGCTTTCTCCAGATCCATAAACGCAACATACACCTCCTTACCTTTTGCTAAATATTTCTCGCATATCTGCCTAACTGTAAAAATCTGATTCATACAACCCCTACCTCTTCTAAAACCACCCTGTACTTCCAAGATTGCATTCTCTGTTTTATCCTTAATCCTATTAATCAGTATTCTACCATACACTTTTCCAACTACACTCAACAAACTAATACCTCTTGAATTACAACACTCATGCACATCTCCCTTACCCTTATATAGTGGTACAATACATGCACAGACCCAATCTACTGGTACCATTGACAACACAAGACACACATTAAACAATCTCACCAACCATTCAAGTACAGTCACACCCCCTTCCTTCAACATCTCAGCTTTCACACCATCCATACCCGATGCTTTTCCTACTCTCGTTTCATCTAGTGCTCTCCTCACTTCCTCTATCGTAATCTCTCTCTCATTCTCATCTCCCATCACTGGCACCTCAACACCTGGAACCGCAATTATATCTGCCTCCCTATCATCCTCAACATTCAGCAAACTTTCAAAATATTCCGCCCACCTTTTCCTTGCCTCCTCTCCTTTTAACAACCTTCCATTTCCATCTTTCACTGTCTCTTCAATTCTTGCGCCGGCCTTCCTTACTCTCTTCACTTCTTTCCAAAACTTCTTCTTATTCTCTTCATATGACTGACCCAGTCCCTGACCCCACCTCAGGTCAGCTGCCCTCTTTGCCTCACGTACCTTGCGCTTTACTTCCACCTTTTGCTCTCTATATTTTTCATACTTCTCTATACTATTACTCTGCAGCCATTCTTCAAAAGCCCTCTTTTTCTCTTCCACTTTTACCTTCACTCCTTCATTCCACCATTCACTGCCCTTCCTCATGCTGCCTCCAACAACCTTCTTGCCACATACATCACTTGCAATCCCAACAAAATTTTCCTTTGCTAACTTCCACTCCTCCTCTAAATTACCAGTTTCTCTTACTCTCACCTCGTCATATGCCATTTTCAACCTTTCCTGATATTTACTTTTTACCCCCGGTTTTATTAGCTCTTCAACCCTCACTAGCTCCCTTTTACATCCACCTACTCTATTCCCCCACTCTTTTGCTACAACCAATTTTCCTTCCACCAAAAAATGATCAGACATACCGTTAGCCATACCCCTAAACACGTGCACGTCTTTCAATCTTCCAAACATTCTTTTCGTTACCAACACATAATCCATTAATGCCCTTTCTACTACTCTTCCATTTGCCACTCTTACCCATGTATACTTATTTTTATCTTTCTTTTTAAAAAAGCTAGCACTTATTACCATCTCTTGTTCAACACACATATCTACCAGTCTCTCACCACTCTCATTTTCACCTGGTACGCCATATTTCCCAATGACACCTTCTACCTCTCCAGCACCCACTCTAGCATTTAAGTCACCCATAACAACTACATAATTCCTTCTACCCAGTCCTTCTACACACCTAGTTAATTCACTCCAGAACTCATTCCGCTCTTCTTCACTTTTCTCACTACCTGGCCCATACGCACTGACAAACGCCCAACATTCCCTACCCAACCTAACCCTTACCCACATTAACCTAGATGATATCTCCTTCCATTCCACTACTTTACCTGTCATCCATTCACTCAACAATAAAGCCACACCCTCTCTCGCTCTTCCCCTTTCAATCCCAGACACTCTACCAGACATTTCACCAAACATCACTTCACCCTTTCCTTTCATCTTTGTCTCACACAAGGCCAATACATCCATCCTTCTACTTCTAAACATACTTCCAATCTCACATCTTTTACTCTCTATCGTACTACATCCACGCACATTCAAACACCCCAAAACTAGAGTGCGGGGAGCAGTCACTCTCCCCCCAGCTCCATCTCTTTGTTGCTGTCTCACAGGATACTCTACAGGAGAGGGGGTTCCCAGCCCCCTCGTCCCGTCCCTTTTAGTCGCCTCTTACGACACGCAGGGATAACGTTGGCGCTATTCTAATTGTTTTATGCCCCCGCGGCCACAGGGGGCATAAAACAATTAGAATATTATCTTAAGAACAAAAAACATATACAAATCAGAGCACTGTACTTCAAATTAACCAAAAGAATGAAGAGATACAGTATGTCTACTTTTGAGTACAGTATTCTAAGAGAGAAGAGGTTCAGGTATAATTCTCAATTGAAAGTGTTTAGCCCATACATAAATTTCAAAGTATGTCTGCCTTTGGAAATGTGAAAGTACTTGTTTGTCTATCAAGTGTAAGGATTAAAAAAATATTTGTTGCCTTACATTCAAATAAGTAAAGAAGGATTTGGTTATATAATTAATCTACAGTATTTAATATCTAAAAGAGCTTGAAAATAAATGTTACCTTTCCTCTGATGGCTCAAAAAAGGCTAGAGCTTTGTATAGAAGGCTCATCTCCTGGGTAATATTTACATGATCTCCAGCATGGTCCTCCATATTATAATACTGACGAGCAGACGAGAGCCAACGTAGTCCCGACAAAAACACTTGTCGAGCTTCATCAAAATTCTTAACGGGTTTAGCAACAACCTCCGATTCCAGATCACACACATCTAATTGCAAGAATTCCAGCTGTGTTGAACAATGTTATCTAATTAGTTTCAGTTTTCTTGAAAGAGATTTTATTAATAGAATTAGTGACTGAAAAGTGTGTATAGGCACCAATCATTAAAAAATACAATTCTTTAATATAAAACATGTAAATTTACTGGGATTAAATTTCTTTTAAGAATATAATTTAGTAAAACAAAAAACTACAATCAGAGCAAAATTTAGATTTCAGTGGGTACAGTACATAACTGCAAAAATTTTACATTTACAATATAAAATAAAAAGCCATAAAGTCTGAATAAGACATTCAAATTTTGAGAACATAAAATAGCACATCCTGTTTACATCCGTTAAGATTCTAATGACAAAACTATGCCATCTGTGAAAAATTACAAATTTTAAAAGTACTTTGTATTTTTCCTAAGTATACAAACCTGAGGCCTTTAAAATAAGGATATATCTTTAAGGATGCTAAAATGGCCATTAAATTGTTAACAAAGTGGCTGGTAAACAAAGACTAACGTAAACGATATCCCTATTGGCTTACCGTACTGTGCTGAAGATCGGTCTTGTTAGGACCATTCACCCGCAGTGGCTGTCAAAGCAGCCTCAAATCGCTACCCAGCCCTAAAGGTATGGGCTGATGATTGAGCTCCGTGTCGTTAAGAGACGGAAAAGTGAACTATCTTATTTTAGCCTACTGTACAGTGGTGGAGATCACTAGGACTAGGCACAGTGTAAAATCCGGACGTCGGACGTCGGACGTCGGATGCCATCCGGGAGAATAGTAATCGCTTGTATCACCGGGAAAGACGCGAAAATACACCTCTTTTTTGTGACTGGTAATGTTCACTGATACTTTCTGTTATTTTCTGAATAAATGTTCGAAAAATATTGATTTATTTTCATTTTATTGAGAATAATCTCAATCGGACGTCAACATTACACTATGTACTAAGTGATATTCTCAATAACATGAAAATAAACCAATATTTTTCGAACATTTATTCAGAAAATAACAGAAAGTATCAGTGAACATTACCAGTCACAAAAAAGATGTGTATTTTCGCGTCTTTCCCAGTGATACAAGCGATTTTCTATTCTCCCGGACGGCATCCGACGTCCGGATTTTACACTGTGCCCTAGGACTATTCATCTGCAACTGATACAGAGGTGATTATAACAACAGGCGAGTTCCGTACAGTTGTTGTGTGAATGTAATTAACGATTTTTGTTTGTAATATACCTTGGAAAACACTGCCACAGTTATGAGGTGGTTAGATTGTTTACACCTGTAGGAGTTGTCGGAAAAACAATGCCGTAGTGACGAGGGAGACAGATCATTCACACCTTGGGGAGTTGTCAGGTAGCTGTTGTCCACGTAGGGTAATTGCCCCGGGGCTCTGAGGTTGTGAATTCGTGGTGTGGGTCCTTTCCTGCTATTGGCCTCATTGGTTGGTGAGTTGCAACTCGAAGCTCGTCTATTGTTACCACAGAGGGAACTTGTAAGGTGAGTTTTAACTACAACAGTACAGACCACGCACAAGGGTAAGGAACAATTTTTTAAATAGTGATAGTATCCAGAAAGGTGAGTGCATACACTCCTCCCATTCTCTGACTTACAGTGCTGATGTTTTGTCCGAGTACAACTGTCTACCTGCCACCAGTACGACTGTGTTAAATGTAACACAGGCTCGTGCTTGCTTTGATTGATCCTGAAGGTGCCAGTTAGTGATGAGTACTGTCGCACTCTTCTGAAGAAAGAAGGCAATTGTTACAATTCCAAAGGAACTTATACTGAAAGGCCTCCCCACGTAACTATTTTCTTTATCGTCATCCTCTCATGGAAGAATTGTTCACAGAAGGTAAAGGAAGAGAGAAAAGATTGGTAGAGGAATACGAAAGAGAGTGAATTCTCCTTCCTCTTGCTAACTATTCCTCTTTCATAGAGAAGTCAGGGCCTGGGCGGCCAATATTGACGGTGCTTTTTCTCATGAAGAAGCTATAAGGGTTCTCTCTGAGGTAGAATCAACAAGAACTTCCTTTGCCTCATTATAAACCACTACACTGGGGATTTTATCACAAGGGGAGTACTCACTGGGAACACCCATTGGCACTGCAACACAGGGATCACTATCAGAAACACTATCGCTGCCAGGTGACCCGTCAAAGAATAATTTTCATTATCGGGTACATAGGTAGGGCGAAACGCTGCCTGAAACGGGTACTGTAACTCCCTCACGAGTAAGAGAAACAACCACAAAACAAGACAAGTTATGTTTTGAGCTTATCATCTCTCTAGGAAAAGCAAGAACAGCACTCCAAAGGGAAGGAGGGCGGGTTACAGTCACCCCTTCACACAAGGGGATTTCAAAGGTTGTACCCTCATAGGAGCAAAATTAACTTCATTATATGTTTACCCCTCGGATGCTCCCATTTCCAAGCTAGAGCGCTAAAATAAAAAATACAATTTTCACAAAAGAATGTGAGAAAAGATCCAACAGTCAAGAGAGGAGCACAATGGTGCATCTCCCTCATGCCACCTATCATTAACCAAATATGACAATTTGTCTTGAATTGTATTTTTCCTAGCTATACAAACCCGTAATCATTTAATATAGGAATTCGCTTCAGCTCAGCTGAAACAGCTGGAGAGAAAGAAAAGCAGGAAGTTGCGCTGATTGGTTGGCTGGCGGTATGGGGCGGAGCTTGGCTCCGCCCACCCCCACCGCCAGCCCGCTTTCCTCATTCAAATGCTTTAGGCTCAATATGGAACATGAGAGGGGTGGTAGAGGCGGGCATTTATATTAAATATTTACGGGTTTGTATAGCTAGGAAAAATACAATTTAGGACAAATTGTCATTTGTTCCGACGCGATATACAAACCTCGTAATCATTTAATATAGGAAGACTCACTGGTTGGTGGGAGGTCTGCCTTTGCTGCTTGTGGACAGGTAACTGCCCGGATATAGACCTGGTCTCGAATGAGAGCAGAGGACTAAATCCACCCACCCCTGTCTCTTGACCCGACATGATGATGGTGGGGTCTGAAGGACTGGGAGCCGCCGCGCGATGTGTAAGAGCATTGCGCGACCAGAGAGCGTGAACGTAAGAGACACTCGACCCTAGGGTCACAGTGACTGGATGAAACTCCAAAACCAAAAGGCAAAGGGTTTATACAAACACCGACTTCCCTGCCTAGCAGAAGACGGGGGGAGAATACTTGTAAACAAACTATAGCAATCTCACAAACTATAGCAATCTCACCTGGGAAGACTTGTCTTGATGTATGGAACTCCAAGGGAGGAGACAGAGAGAAAGGCGGATCACCTGCAGACTGCTTTCACACTGCCAAACATACTATAAAATCAAGACAAGAGACTTCCCTGTCCCAGAGGAACTGGAAAAGTCAGACAATAGCTTGAGCTGCTACCACAGGGCCAAGAACAAAGGTGTCCAAGGACTTGTGCGTAAACTCCCTCAAGTAAAAGACCGTAAAGGCGGTCTGGCGTTTCCCAACACCAGCCTTCAGCACTTGGCCCACTGCAAGATTTCTCTTGAAAGCGAGTGTGGGGGCAATGCCCCTGATCTCGTGAGCTTAAACCCTCGCTGGTGCTTGGACTCTTGAGGAAGTCTCATACGCCTTGCGGATGGTCTCACGGATCCAAAAGGATATCGTGTTCCTCGACACCTCCCTCTTGGTTCTGCCGGTGCTAACGAAGTCGTCGACATTCATGTCTGAGATGCCGAGTTTGCTTAAGATAGCGCCGGAGACACCTGACGGGACAGAGAAGCCTCTCACCTGAACCGCCACATCCGGTAAGGAAGGAATAGTGAAGGCCTCGAACCTGGGATCGAGGATCGCTGGGTTCTGAGTCTTGGCCACAAACTCTGGCACAAAACTCAAGGAGATCTCCTTCCAACCCTCTGCGTGAGTGATATTACAGGAGAGGCCGTGTAACTCCCCGACTTTCTTCGCCGATGCTAAGGGTAGCAGAAAAACAGTCCTAAAGGTCAAGTGCCTGTTTGAGGCACGGCTCAAGGGTTCATACGGAACACAAGTAAGCGACCTGAGAATTAAGGTGACATCCCACTGGGGAACTCTAAGTTCCCTTGGGGGACGCAACTGTTCGAAGCTCTTAATAAGCATAGAAATCCCCGGGGCGTTGGAAATATCTATGCCCTTCAGATGGAACACCATTGCAAGGGCAGACCTGTACCCTTTAATGGCAGAAACCGAAAGGAGCTTATCTCTGCGAAGAAAGACTAGGAAGTCTGCGATCTGAGTCAGAGAGGCTCCGACTGGAGAGATACCCCTTCCACTACACCAATCACAGAAGACCAACCACTTCCCCTGGTAGACTGAGGAGGAGGATCTTCTAAGGTACCCTGACATGTCTCTCGCAGCGAGTCGCGAAAAGCCTCGTGTTCTGAGATGCTGGATAGTTTCCACGCGTGAAGTCTGAGCAACTGTACTGCCTGGTGGTACCTGTTTGACAAGGGTTGCCGAAGGAGATTGGGCCAGTGTGGTAGCTCTCGCGGTGCCTCTACCAGGAGCGACAACAGATCGGGAAACCACTCCATGTGTGGCCATAGTGGAGCAATGAGTCATCCTGAGTCCTGGAGTTACTAGGACCTGGTACAGGACTGCGCGAAGCAAGCAAAAAGGGGGGAATGTGTAGCAATCCAGTAGATCCCAAGGATGTTGCAGTGCGTCCTCAAATGAAGCCGCGGGATATGGTACTGGAGAGCATTCTCCCCAGAGGTCAAGTACTCTACTCGCGACCCAAGGGTGAAGAGACCATTCTGCCCTTATTACCTGGTTTCTGCGATTTAGGGTGTCTGCCCGAACACTTCTCTTGCCTGGAATATACCTGGCTGACAAAGATTACGTGTTGAATCTCTGCCCACAGAAACACCTGCCTCGTCAACTGCTGCAAGGGACGTGAGAACGTGCCCCCTTGCTTGTTGACGTGCGCGACCACGGACGTGTTGTCGCTCATCAGCACTTCCGAGTGCTCTCTCCAATGGGTCTGGAAATGAAAGAGTGCTCTTGAGACCGCCATCATTTCTAGCATGTTGATGTGCAGGTGTTTCTTCTCTTCCGACCACACACCTGACACGACCATGTCATCCAGGTGTGCACCCCAACCGTCCATGGATGCGTCTGTGAACAGACGGAACTGAGGTGGAGGAGGGTTTATGAGAAAACCCTCTCATGAGGTTCTCCTCATTTAGCCACCAAAGGAGATCCTCCCTTACCTCGCGTTCCATGAGGACCGGACGAGAGGGAGGATCAGTGGCTGCCGACCACTGCTTCTTCAGACACCACTGAAGGGAGCGGAGATGGATCCGCCCGAAAGGAACGAGCTTCTCCAGTGAGGAGAGGTGACCTAGAAGAGCTTGCCACGGGAGGGCTGGAATGCCGAGTCGATTAGCATTCCCAGATACTTCACCTTCTGCCTGGGAATGAGGTTCGACTTCTCGCAGTTCACCACGATCCCCAGATCGCGACAGACTGCCAGAAGCGAGTCTCGATCCTGACTCAACTGCTCCTGCGAGGGAGCAAGAAACAGCCAGTCATCGAGGTACATCAGTATGCAGATGCCCCTCGAGTGGGCTCAAGCTGCTACCGTCGTGAACACTCACGTGAGCACTTGGGGAGCTGTGCACAGTCCGAAGCACAGTACTTTGAACTGGTACACCGTGCCCTGACAGGTGAATCGGAGGTACTGTCTAGACGACCGATGAACTGGTACTTTAAAGTACGCGTCTTTCAAGTCTATTGAAAGCATAAAGTCGTACTGCCTGATGGTTAAAAGCACAATGCGAACTGTTAGCATCTTGAATGCAGTTTGCTGAACAAACTTGTTCAATGGCGAAAGGTTGATGATCGGTCTCCAACCTCCTGGTGACTGATCGTGTACGACTTCTAGCGCATCCTTCTCCAACATTTCCTGGACCTCTGCCTCCAAGGCCAGAGCCTTCAGGGATGTTGGAGCATATGTGTGGAACGCTATTGGAGTGGAGATAGGGGGGGCCGATGAGGCATGAATGGGAGCTTGTACCCTTCGCGAAGGGTTGACACGACCCATTCCTTGGCCCTGAGGTGCTGCCACATCGCCCAATGGCGTGATAGACATCCTCCTACCCTCCACAGCATGGGAAGTGGAAAGCCAATCTCAGCGTTTCCCTTTCCCTTGCTTGCTCCTGTTCTTTCCCCGACGTGGCGGAGCTCCCGAGGGAGGCTGATAGGTCTGTTTGGGGGCAGATCCCTTCTGAACAGGAGCAGGTCTCGGCTGCACAGTAGCAGCAGGAGCACGACCAGTGGTACTCTTGCCACTTCCCGTGGGCTTGGCCTGACTCAGCCTGGCTGTGGACGGTTTCACGGGACCAGGTCCCTTAAAACTCACAGCTTGTGCCTGGTGGATAATGGAGTCTTCCAAGTCGAGGCGCCATTTATCCGGCGCGATCCGAACTTCCTCTGGTGGAAAGAGAGAAGTTGCAGCTCTAATAGGAAAGTTCCTGAGTGCCAGGGGCTCTCCTGAACCAATCAATCTCGCCAAAGGAGTGGCTACTGCCTCAGGTTTTTTGAGGATCAGATTGGCATACTGGGTAGCTAGCTGGTCCAAGAGAAAAGCAACAGCTTTCCCACCAGACAAAGCCAGGTTCCTGTACTGCTCCATGTGTTCGGGGTTAGCGAGCTTGGTGTCCCACGCGAACACTGTGGCCGTACCACACCAGTGGTCGTGCCACGAAGCAGCCTTGAGAACAGCTACAGAGATGGACTCCATAGATGAAATCTCAGAGGCCGAGAAGGCCACTCTCTGGGATTTCAAGCTCTCGGCCGAGGAACCCCCAGCAAGCGGGGTCGAGAGGGAGAGGACAAGGCACAGAGGACTCTGTGACATAGTACCTCTTATGTCGTTGGAGTGGTTGAGGGAGAAGCTTGTTCGAACCTTGGCCCAAGCGAGTCACCAGGTCCTGCGATCTGGTCACTCACTCGGTCCAATGCTCGAGCAGCCTGTCTCAACCAGGGTAGTGAGAGGGGCCGTGAACTGCCTTCGGGAGCTCCCCATAGGATCTCCAAGGCTGTACACTTATTTCAGACACTACAGCAGGAGGAGCCCTGAGGCCATTAATCTCACGCATGGGGTTAATGACCTCTAGGAATTGCGACTCCACCTCGGGATCTTCCGTCTCCACGGCCGGTGAAGGCCGTGGAAGTGGCTGATCCCTCGGTTCTGCCTACATCCATAGGTGTAGGGGAAGCGACGTGCTGCACGGGTGATAACATCCCCCATGAATACCCTTGCTCTGGTCCTAGGACCGAACCAGGCGTGTATTCAGGAGTCAAGGAAGAACCCTGGCAGGGTTCATCCCCGACGGAACGCACCGATGTTCCCACTGTGACCGAGTGCGTGACTGGTCGCTGCAAGCCCCACAAAGCTCCCGAAGGAGCTTGAGCGCGAGCGGGGTCGCTAGGAACTGCAGCGCTCACACCAGGAGGTGTAGACAGGTTAGTCGCATGAGTGGTGCACGCGGCCTCACCTGTTACATGGCCAGAAAACATGTGGGTTGGCTGCATCTCTCGCGGCTGATAAGCGCGAGAGCTAGCCTGATCGTGGACGACCGGCCCCCATGCTGCGGGCTGAGCCGTGAGGTGGCTCCATGCCAGGCCCGAGTCATGCGGGTCGAGTGCGCAACTGTCTGGGCCTGCTCCCTGCTAACGCGACACACGAGTCGCTGAGCTGGTCCGCGTGGCTATCCCCGTGGAGGTAGTCGTGCGAACCGCGGATTCTTCACGAGAGACCACAGCTGAGATTTCTTGTGCCGAAGCCAGGACTCTCCTTTCCCCGCTCAAGAGCGATTCAATTTGAGTCCGAGCAGTAGATCTGGGGCCCGAGGACCCCGATACCTACGCCCTCGAGCGCAATTGTCATGCATGGAGGCCTTGCGCGAGATTCGCCGTGAACAATCCCCCTAGTGCGGGGAACATGGGAATCTCGCACATTGCCCTCATTCTCCGGAGGAGAAGAGGTGTTTCGGGGTGCCATGTCCCTTCGACTGTGACTGGCCTTCCTGGCCCTCTTCACTTTCCTCTTCTTCCCCATCCTCTTTCCCCTGGGGGAGAAGAGTCAGAGTCAGAAGATGAAGATGAAGAGGAGGAGGAGAGAGGAGGAGGAACTAGAAGAGGAATACCGTCAGGCTTCCTCTTCTTGTGCCCCCTCCGAGGTGCTGGAACGTTGGTCGAGGCAACAGCAGACGACATTGTATGAGGATGAACAACCTGAGCCATGTCTGCAGGAAGAGCTGTGGTCGATGAACACGGTGAACCTGGAAAACATATTGTATCAGCAGGAGTTTGGCAGATTTTAATTTTAATTGCTTATCAGCAGAAGATTTGGCAGATTTTAATTTTAACTGACTTGCGGGCGAAGCTGTAAAGGATTTGCCATCAATCGTTAAGGAAATCTCAGTGATTAAAACCTTACTCTCCCTTGTTTTAACAAGGAGTCCTGCAATTATTTTACCCTTGGAAAAGGTTTGCATTTTGCCAGGAACAAATGCTTTATCATGTACATAGTCAACAACAACAGGCATCAGTGAACATGGGAGTTGATAAAAATACAACCCAGGGCTGCCAGGTTTCCTAAGTGAGAAAGGGCCAACTTTGATCAACTGCAGCTTTAAGAAGTTAAAAAAAGGCCTAAGGTATAGCCTTTAAGGCCAACCTTTTATGATATTGCTAAAGGCTAACCAATTTCAAATAAAAAAAGGCCAAATTTGATGTCTTTAGCTGAAAAAGGCCAACCTGGCAACCCTGTTACAAAGTCGATTACATTCATGTGTTCATCAACCATCGCATCATTCAAATGACGTTGTTAAAGCTCGTCCACCATATTTAAACGGCGTCTTAACAAATTTAAGTCAAGCTTACCTGATAATCCGAGAGATGCCCAAAATTCCCCCTTCTTACCGGGTAACGTGCCGTCATCAGTAACAACAATCTGTTGGTTGTCTCTCGGGATTGCCGAAATAGCGGAAGCGCTAAGGTCAACCGCTCCCCCGACGAAACCCGAGAAAATCCCGACAGGCTGAGAATCCAGGCTTCCCAAAATGGCGGCCAGGATTCACACTACGGCAAGGAGAACCATGAGAGCAAGGTTTACCCCTGCATGTCGAGCAGAGCGTGTGCGGCTCTACAGAAGGTGACGAATGCCACCCACTGCAACACCCACCACGGCCTGCACAACATCGCATTTTAAAGAGTAACTTTCTCCTTCATAACAAAGACCAATAACAAGAGAAGGCAAAAGGCTGTACCGTAGAGAGCAGAGAGTAGGCAACCATCCACATTGAGCCGAAGCGAGTGAATGAGGAAAGCGGGCTGGCGAGGGGGGCGAGGGGGCACTAAGTTCCACCCCATACCGCCAGCCAACCAATTAGCACAACTGCCTGCTTTTCTTTATCTCCAGCTGATTCAGCTGAGCTGAAGCGAATTCCTATATTAAATGATTACAAGGTTTGTATATCGCGTCGGAACAAACATTGTTACCTATTCAATGGCCACTTCAGCATCATGGAAGACATATCTCTATTTTAATAAATGCAAGGTCTGTATACACTAAGATGCAAATAGCAAAATGTATCAAATTATTTGGTGTTTAAAGCATTCTCAACATGCTATACAGTACTGTACACAACTTTTTTATGAAGGTTCAGTGAAAAACATTCAGTCGCCTGAAGCAACTTTATATTAATTGCTCAAATGGAATCATAGCTAAGGTCAGTACCAGAAAACAGAGCTTCTTTTTTTGCCTCTTTCAAAAAGATGGTAGATATTTTTTCTTGTAATAATATGGTATTTTCCAGATTTGGAGGTACAAAGGATATGACTTTGATATGATGGATAACGTGGGTTGGAAACTGGCAACCTTCCTTTAACATTACAATAATCCCTGGATTGGGTAGAAGCCTTCCCTTAACATTACAATAATGCCTGGATTAGGTAGAAGCCTTCCCTTAACACTACAATAATCCCTGGATTGGGTAGAAGCCTTCCCTTAACATTACAATAATCCCTGGATTGGGTAGAAGCCTTCCCTTAACATTACAATAATCCCTGGATTAGGTAGAAACCTTCCCTTAACATTACAATAATCCCTGGATTGGGTAGAAGCAGACTCCAAATTTGATGGAAATTAGATAAGTCTGCTCCTCTACCTTTTGTGGTCTATTGTTGTCGCCCTCCTCTCCCCTATTACAGGCAGTAAATTTTTTATGACAGTCATATTATTTTTTCTATAGTAAAAATCTATTTGCACTCCTAAACCTGCTTCTGCACCTATACCTACTTTGAAAAGGAGATTGATAAGAAGACGAGGGCTGAAGACAATTCGGAAGTAAAACGCTGAACCTCTGCAACATGAATAGCTTTAGAAATGAAGTCACTGTGTCTTGGAATTAACCTAATCAGCCACTTTTGATAAACCATATCTAGGACAATTTGTACTTGAAAATATAAAATTATTTTAGCTATAAAAAAAGACAAAAATTTGTATGGCCGCGGCGAACCCCTGAAAGGGAACAACAAGCGGCGATAACAGAAAACCAAACACAGTAAAAGAATAAATGAGTGTCGCTATCTAGAAATCCTAAACGGACAAATATACTGTAATACTCAACTTGGAGCAGGGATCTCTAAAACGTCAGACATCTTCAAAAACACAAAACAACACAGAGCAAAATAAAACATGTCTGACCAACGCAGGTGCTGATGAGGAATGAAGTTGGGGGTTGGGGAGATGTAGGGGTGGAGAGGGATAGTCGTAGTAGGAGGCAGCAGACGGGTGTAGGACGGCACCTCGTTGTTCCGGGGGATGTTGATGAAGGAGAGGTCTAATTGGTGAGGGACCTATGGTCGTGGTTCAATCACGCCCCAGTTTTCTATACCGATACTCAAAGAGTGACCAAGCTAGGTTTATTCCTGGCATTCCATGCATCTCTTTTTCTCTGGTATATTCAGCAGTAACTATGCCTTAGAAATGGTGCTAGAGGAGGATTTCACTGGGCGACACAGGTTCCTCGCCCAGAAATAGATTTTTCCTTCATCAAAATCCCGTTTTAGGGACGTCTAACAAACATTATTTTCAGGTTTAAAAGAATCTTTCATATTTACTTAAAACATTAAACAACATATAAACAATAATTATAACATTCCCGGAAAATACCTGATGAGTATTCTAAGAATCACTGAAATTCCATAATAATACTCAAGTTCAATATGATAACAATTACATCCTTCAAGAAAACAAAAATACCAAAAAATACTTGAAGCTTTCAATGTATATGTCATTCACCAATTGAAAAAAGAAGAGGGCATAATCTTTGCCAACAAAACTTCCAGAAGGCTAAAATCACTGACAGATCTTTGCGCAGACAGTATCTATAACGTTTACAACCCTTCCAGAAGGCTAAAATCAATGTCAGATCTTTGCTCAGATTCTATGATGTCTAATACGCTTCCAGAAGGCTAAAATCACTGCCAGATGTATGTGCAGACAGTACCTATAACATTTACAGCTTTTCCAGAAGGCTAAAATCAATGTCAGATAGAATCTATAATGTTTAATACGCTTCCAGAAGGCTAAAATCACTGCCAGATCTTTGCGCAGACAGCATCTATAACGCTTATGCTTCCAGAGGGCTAAAATCAATGTCAGATCTTTGCTCAGATTCTATAATGTCTAATACGCTTCCAGAAGGCTAAATTTACTGCCAGATCTTTGCGCAGAAAGCATCTATAATATTTACAACCCTTCCAGAAGGCTAAAATCAATGTCAGATATTTGCTCAGACAGATTCTATAATGTTTTATACGCTTCCAGAGGGCTAAGATCACTGCCAGATCTTTGCGCAGAAAGCATCTATAACGTTTAAAACCCTTCCAGAAGGCTAAAATCAATGTCAGATCTTTGTGCAGACAGCATCTATAACGCTTACGCTTCCAGAAGGCTAAAATCAACGTCAGATCTTTGCTCAGACAGACCCTATAATATTTAATACACTCCAAGAAGGCTAAAATTACCCATCTTTGCTCAGAAAGCATCTTCAACAAAATTAAGATAGATTACTTGTCCTTTACCTCCTTATCTAAAGTATCCTCTTCCAGTTCCTCTGGTTCTCGAACGTTGGTCGATGATTCATCATCAGGAATTGCTCTATCGACCGAAAACTGGAGGAGGACTAGACAATAACGTCCCCAGCACCGCTGAACATCAGCATTACTTTTGTCAAACTTTTCGTGCCTGGAGATTGGAGAAAATGTGTGCATTTTAAAAGAACAAAATTTTCATTTAGCTTGCATATGAAGACTATATTTTCAGGATTAAAATTTTCATATTATACATGATAAAATGCTACTAATATTTACATGGTAGTTGCTTCCTCACAGTCTTCATCTTGTACATCTCTTCTGACTTCAAATTCATATTGGGAAAGTACCTTCAGAGCCGACGATAACAAATGCCTGGCAATCCTGCAATTTTTTTTTATAATATTTTAAGATGAACAGAATACAGTACCTAACAGTTTTTGACAATAAAGTACTTAAATACCTTAACCTAGGGCTAAAGATCTGTTAAGTAAAATGATATTTTAATTATAAAATAAATTTTTGAATATACTTACCCGGTGAATATATAATAGCTGCTGCTCAGCGGCTCGACAGAAAACACACTCAAAAACTCGCGAGCGATCGCTATGAAGGTTGCGGGTGTGCCCACCAGCGCCAACTATCGGCCAGATACCACACATGCATGTAAACAAACCCTTCAATTCTTCTCGTCCCGCTGCGTCTCTATTGGGGAGGAAGGGAGGGCCTTTAATTTATATATTCACCGGGTAAGTATATTCAAAAATTTATTTTATAATTAAAATATCATTTTTAAATATTTAACTTAGCCGGTGAATATATAATAGCTGATTCACACCCAAGGCAGTGGGTAGAGACCAGAGTTAATTAAGTTTACAGCGTATATGCTAAGAGTTTTTGACAGTTATCAATATAACAAAACCAAAATATATAGGTACCTGGTAAGGAAGTTGACTTAGACGATTACTCTGCCTTGTAAGTCTGTCTTCCTCACGAAGCCCAGCGATCCTCTTAGGATGCTGAAGGACTCCCAGGAGCTGAAGTATGAAGGGTTGCAACCCATACTAACAGGACCTCATCAAACCCCTAATCTGGGCGCTCTCAAGAAATGACTTTGACCACCCGCCAAATCAACCAGGATGCGAAAGGCTTCTTAGCCTTCCGTACAACCCATAAAAAACAATATTAAAAACATTTCAAGAGACAGATTAAAAAGGATATTGGAATTAGGGAAGTGTAGTGGTAGAACCCTCACCCACTACTGCACTCGCTGCAACGAATGGACCCAGTGTGTAGCAGTCCTCGTAAAGAGTCTGGACATCTTTCAAGTAAAATGACGCGAACACTGACTTGCTTCTCCAAAAAGTCGCGTCCATGATACTTTGCAGAGATCTATTTTGCTTGAAGGCCACGGAGGTTGCTATAGCTCTAATTTCGTGCGTCTTAACCTTAAGCAAAGATCGGTCTTCCTCATTCAAGTGGGAATGAGCTTCTCGTATTAAAAATCTGATAAAATATGACAAAGCATTCT
Organism: Palaemon carinicauda; assembly: GCF_036898095.1. Taxonomy (NCBI): domain Eukaryota; kingdom Metazoa; phylum Arthropoda; class Malacostraca; order Decapoda; family Palaemonidae; genus Palaemon; species Palaemon carinicauda. Next base: position 106,289,889 of record NC_090748.1, read on the forward strand.
TTGACATAGGCAAGGATGGTTTCTTAACTGAACACCATAACGCCTCAGATTTACCTCGTAATGGCTTAGTAAGAGCTAAATAGAACTTAAGAGCTCTAACAGGACATAACACTCTTTCCAGTTCGTTGCCTACGATCTCTGATAAGCAAGGAATATCAAAAGATTTAGGCCAAGGACGAGAAGGCAGTTCATTTTTGGCCAGGAAACCAAGTTGAAGAGAACAAGTGGCTTTTTCTGTAGAAAAGCCGATGTTCTTACTGAAGGCATGAAGTTCACTGACTCTTTTAGCCGAGGCCAAGCACACCAGGAAAAGAGTCTTAAGAGAGAGATCCTTCAGGGAGGCTGAATGTAATGGCTCAAACCTGTCTGACATGAGGAACCTTAGGACCACGTCTAAGTTCCATCCAGGAGTAGCCAAACGACCTTCCTTAGAGGTTTCAAAAGACTTAAGGAGATCTTGTAGGTCTTTATTGTTGGAAAGATCTAAGCCTCTATGCCGAAAGACCGAAGCCAACATGCTCCTGTAGCCCTTGATCGTGGTAGCTGAAAGGGAGCGAACTTTTCTCAGGTATGAGAAAATCAGCGATTTGGGCTACAGAGGTACTGGACGAGGATACAGATGCTGACTTGCACCAGTCTCGGAAGACTTCCCACTTCGACTGGTATACTCTAATGGTAGAAGCTCTCCTCGCTCTTGCAATCGCACTGGCTGCCTCCTTTCGAAAAGCCTCGAGCTCTAGAGAGTCTTTCGATAGTCTGAAGGCAGTCAGACGAAGAGCGGGGAGGCTTTGGTGTACATTCTTTACGTGGGGCTGACGTAACAGATCTACTCTTAGAGGAAGACTCCTTGGAAAGTCTACCAGCCATCGAAGTACCTCGGTGAACCATTCTCTCGCGGGCCAGAGGGGAGCAACTAACGTCAACCTTGTCCCTTCGTGAGAGGCGAACTTCTGCAGTACCTTGTTGACAATCTTGAATGGTGGGAATGCATATAGGTCCAGATGAGACCAATCTAGAAGAAATGCGTCTATGTGTATTGCTGCTGGGTCTGGGACTGGAGAGCAATAGATTGGAAGTCTCTTGGTCATCGAGGTTGCAAAGAGGTCTATGGTGGGTTGACCCCAAGTCGCCCAAAGACTCTTGCACACGTCCTTGTGGAGGGTCCATTCCGTAGGAATTACCTGACCCCTCCGACTGAGGCAGTCTGCTAAGACGTTCAAGTCGCCCTGGATAAACCTCGTTAACAGGGAGATGCCTCGATCTCTTGACCAAATGAGCAGGTCCCTTGCGATCTCGTACAGCGTCAGGGAGTGGGTGCCTCCTTGCTTGGAAATGTATGCCAAGGCTGTGGTATTGTCGGAGTTGATCTCTACCACTTTGTTTCGAAGGAGACTCTCGAAGTTCATCAAGGCCAGGTGGACTGCCAAAAGCTCCTTGCCGTTGATGTGCATGCTCTTCTGACTTGAGGTCCACAGACCTGAGCATTCCCGACCGTCCAGGGTCGCACCCCAACCCAAATCCGACGCGTCTGAGAATAGTACGTGGTTTGGGTTCTGAACTGCTAGGGAAAGTCCCTCTCTCAGACTGATATTGTCGTTCCACCAATTCAGGCATGCCTTTACTGGTTCGGAGATCGGGATTGAGACCGTCTCTAACGTCTTGTCCTTTTTCCAGTGAAAGGCTAGATGGAACTGGAGAGGTCGAAGGTGTAGCCTTCCTAGCGAGACAAACTGCTCCAGGGATGATAGAGTTCCTACTAGACTCATCCAATTCCTGACTGAGCATCGTTCTCTCTTCAACATCAGTTGGACTTTGAGCAGGGCTTGCTCTATTCGGGGGGCAGACGGAAAAGCCCAAAAAACTGGACTGCGAATCTCCATCCCTAAATACAGTATAGTTTGGGATGGAATCAGCTGGGACTTTTCTAGGTTGACCAAAAGTCCCAATTCCTTGGTCAGATCCAATGTCCATTGAAAATCCTGCAGACAGCGATGACTGGACGAGGCTCTGAGAAGCCAGTCGTCCAAGTACAGGGAGGCTCGGATTCCCGATAAATGGAGGAATTTTGCTACATTCCTCATAAGCCTCGTAAACACGAGAGGAGCAGGACTTAGGCCAAAGCACAGGGCCCGAAACTGGTATACCACATTGTTGAAAACAAACCTCAGAAACGGTTGGGAATCTGGGTGTATGGGGATGTGGAAGTATGCGTCTCTTAGGTCGAGAGAGACCATCCAGTCTCCCTTTCTGACCGCTGCTAAGACTGATTTCGTGGTCTCCATGGTGAACTTTGTCTTCGTAACAAAGACGTTGAGTGCACTGACGTCTAGCACCGGTCTCCAACCTCCTGTCTTCTTCGGTACTAGGAAGAGACGGTTGTAAAACCCCGGTGATTGAAGGTCCGAGACTTTCACCACCGCTCCCTTCTATAGCAAAAGAGACACTTCTAGGTTCAGGGCTTGTCTCTTTGACTCCTCTCGGTACCTGGGAGAGAGGTCGATGGGGGAAGTCGCTAGAGGAGGTTTGCGTACAAATGGAATTTTGTACCCCTCTCTGAGCAACCTCACAGATTGTTGGTCTGCGCCCCTCTTCTCCCAGGCCTGCCAGAAGTTCTTCAGTCTGGCTCCTACTGCTGTCTGAGGCTGCGGGCAGTCAGACTCTGCCACGTGAGGACTTGGCTCCTCTCTTCTTTCCTCTCTTTCCCTCGGCACGAGTACTTCCCCTGCTGGGAGCTCTGCCACGAAAGGGCGGAATAAATCTGGACGCCGGAGTGTCTATCCTAGGTCTAGCAGAAAAGGATGTCGAAGGAGTCCCTTTGCGAGCAGAGGACGCCACCAAGTCATGGGTGTCCTTCTGCACGAGTGAAGAAGCTATGTCCTTAACCAATTGTTGCGGGAACAAAAACTTTGATAAGGGAGCAAAGAGCAGTTCAGATCTCTGACAGGGAGTAACTCCTGCCGACAGAAAAGAGCAAAGGGACTCTCGCTTCTTTAAGACTCCCGACGTAAAAGAGGAGGAGAGCTCATTGGAACCATCGCGGATGGCTTTATCCATACAGGACATAATCAGTAAGGAGACATCTCTATCAGCCGATGAGATTTTCCTACTTAAGGCTCCCAAACACCAGTGAAGGAAGTTGAAAACTTCAAAGGCTCTGTAAATGCCTTTCAGCAGATGGTCAAGGTCCGAGGAGGACCAACTAATCTTCGAGCGTCTCATGGCTAGGCGGCGGGGAGAGTCTACAAGGCTTGAGAAGTCACCCTGGGCAGGGGCAGGGACTCCCAAGCCGAGAACTTCTCCCGTGGCATACCAGACGCTCGATCTAGACGAGAGTTTAGACGGAGGGAAGGCAAAGGCCGTCTTCCCCAAACTCCTCTTGGTTTCCAACCAGTCGCCTAAAAGCCGTAAAGCTCTCTTGGAAGAGCGAGAGAGCACAAGTTTTGTAAAGGCTGGCATGTTAGCAGGTACGCCTAGAACAAACTCAGACGGCGGCGAACGAGGAGCAACAGCGACGAAGTGATCGGGAAACAACTCCTTAAAAATTAACATGACTTTCTTAAAGTCCATTGATGGAGGAACTGTTCTGGGTTCGTCTACATCCGAAGGATGATCATCATGCTGAGGGTCAGCAACGTCCTCATCTGAAGGATCCTCATCTGACAACTGCTGAGAAACAAGCAAAGGGGTTGGCAATGCTTGACACGCAGCGTCCACACGCACTGGTGCATTAGTAGCGGACCAGGACGCAACGTCATGTAACTGCTTAACAGTCTGTGAATTGTAAACAACAACAGGTGCGGGAGGACGCTCGGCGTCCACTCGAGACTGTTTTGACTGCCTAGTCTGAGCAGTCAAAACAACTCTAGACTGCGGTGGTTGACGCTCAGCGTCAAAACAAGTCAACTCCGCTGGTTGGCGAACGTCCTGAACGTCAACAGGAGCATTAGGAAGTGGCCTAACGTCCAAATGCGGCTGAAAATCAACACGTGACCGCATCGAGTGAGGCTCTACATATCGTGACTGACGTGACTTAGCTACGCCAACGACAACAGGACGCACAAAGGTTCGTTTGGGCGGCTGAAGGCCAGGATCTCGATGAGATAAACGGCTAGGCTCAACGTGAACCTTATCGGCAGAATAGTCTTCCATAAGGGAGGCGAGCTTAGTCTGCATGTCCTGCAGTATAACCCATTTAGGGTCTACGGGAATGGGTGCGGTAAACGACGGGGTTAACGTCTGAGACGGCACAACCTTGCCTACACCAAGACTCTCTTAGCCTGTGTAACGTTGCTGCTTAGGCGGCGAGCAGTCATCCGATGACTGCAACGGGTCAGAACTGTCCCAATGACTACATCCAGGACGCTGGACCTGTCCTGAAGGGACCGACTTTCGCTTAAGGGGCCTAGAAACCTTGCTCCACGGTTTCTTATGCGAAAAGCCTTCGGATGACGAGGAGAAAATGGGCTCTCTCGTCTTATGGTAGGGGCGATCTTGGTGAGATACGCCTGATACCATAGAGGGAACGTCTATTCGCTGATCAAGGCCTCTCGAACCCATAAGTCGTACGACATTACTTCTCCCCTGGGCTTGGGAGCTTGCAAGAGGTCTCGGACTAGGTGAACGACAGGCACGAACAGACGAACCCTCGGTCGCAACACTGTTCACAACACTTTGCGCACTAATCACTTTCCCAGTATTTTCCGCTGTGGCACTCTGACACTTAAGCTCTTTAACGTCAGCCATGAGTTGATTACGATCAGTTGCTAACGCTTCAACTCTTTCACCCAAGGCTTGAATAGCACGTAACATGTCTTGCATAGATGGTTCCTGAGTGCCAGAAGGGGGGTTAGGTACAACCACTACAGGGGAAGGATTAGGGTCAGGGGCATGTGGAGAGGAAAAATCTACTGACCTAGAGGAACTCCTCCTTACCCTATCTCTCTCTAGCCTACGAGCATACTTATCGTATTCGAGCCAATCGAATTCCGAAAGGCCTACGCATTCCTCACACCGATCTCCTAATTGACAGGTTTTACCCCGACAATTAGAACACACAGTATGTGGATCGAGAGAGGCCTTTGGAAGACGCCTATTACAGTCCCTAGCATTACACTTATGAAATCTAGGGGCTTGTGAAGCGTCAGCCATTTTGAATTAGTCAAAGAAAGTCCAAAAAACAATCCAAGTCATCAACAATTAAATCTGTCCAATAAAGAGTTCAAGAGTTTAAGTTGAGGAAAAACACCTGCACTGCGAAAGCTCAAACCAAAATGAAGTACTTCACCAAATATGTTGAGAAAACTCCAGGTTATACAGCGAGTATTGATACGTCTTGTCGTCAAGGTCGACAGAGAAGAATTGAATGGTTTGTTTACATGCATGTGTGGTATCTGGCCGATAGTTGGCGCTGGTGGGCACACCCGCAACCTTCATAGCGATCGCTTGCGAGTTTTTGAGTGTGTTTTCTGTCGAGCCGCTGAGCAGCAGCTATTATATATTCACCGGCTAAGTTAAATATTTAAAACTGAATATTCATGATACTGTACTTATGTTTACTTTTAATGTTTATTTGTTGAAACACATTTTTTTGTAGAAAAATAAAAAACTCACTGGTTGGTTACAGTAAGGACTGAGGTTAAAACAGTTTTGACGTATGTTTCACAGATACAACACAGCTTTTTTTTTCTTACGGTTTTTGAATCATTCACTATTCATATCCACCAAGTATTTTTTAAATCCTAGTTATATTTTCATGTCATAAAAGCATGCTTCCCTACATTATGACTTTACTACTGCAACAGCACAGGTTAGAGACTTTGGTATTTACATACAGTAATGCATTTAAATGTACTGTACAGTATTGTACTACGACTTGCATCAAAACTTAAGTTATAAAATGTAGGAATGTATATCCGTTGTAACAAGAGGACCTAATGTATTAGCTTAACGGAAAGATGTTTGCCCTCATACCTTCCAATATAACAAAACTTACAAGTCCTACTTAATCAAGAAAATGGTAGTCTCAATCCAACCTATTTACACATAACAAAATTTACAAGTCCTACTTAATCAAGAAAATGGTAGTCTGAAGCCAACCTATTTACACAAAACTAAAGCAATTTTTCATTAATGATCTGAGATTATACAGAAGGTCCTCAAATTACAAACTTGACAATTGGTTACAAAACGGATTTTGAGCGAAGCAAAAAATCTATTTTTGGGTGAGATAGCCATGTCGTCCTGATGGAAGTTCCTTTAGAGTAGCTTCCTAGGGTATATTTGACTACGGTGATATTCCCAGAGAATTTTACCTTAAGGTATTATTATTACTATCCAACCTACAACCCTAATTGGAAAAGCAAGATGCTATAAGCCCAGGGCTCCAATAGGGAAAATAGCCCAGTGAGGAAAGGAAATAAGGAAATAAATAAATGAAGAGAACAAATTAACAATAAATCATTCTAAAAAAAGTAACAACGTCAATTCTAACTCCTGGAGCGAATATCCCTAAATAAATCTTAATGGGATATCGCGTAATATCAGAGGACGTATTCTTGACACGCCACATAGCTATCTTCACCCCGAACAGCATTATCGCTTCGAGGGGTCAAAGTGAGAAAAAAACGAAAAACGAGAATGAAAGGAGAGCCGTTAATAAGGTACCTCTCCTATCTCGCTTCGAGTGAGTACAGTACATGACTTATAAGTCAAATTGTTTGTAAGTAGAATTTTGTACATTTTTGGCCTAGGGTAGGCCTAACTTGAATCCCATATTTATGATTTCCAGCTACAATAAACAAACAGTTGGATTTCACATGAATTATATTATTGTTTTATTGCTCGGCCCATCCCTTTGACGAAGGAATTAACTAAATGGAAGACAGCCTGTGAATAGTGGCTTTCACGCGCCTTTGCTTTATACACGACACCCACAAGGTGCTCGCGCGAGGGTAGTAACCTCTGCATTCCATGCTTTTATCTTTCTCTAGTATATTTGGAAGATTTATATTAGAAAAGAAGGACTTTTCACCGGCCGCCACAGGTCTCTCCCCAGAAATAGATTTTTCCTTCGTCAAAATCCCTTTATTGCAATATTTCTTCATCTTATCTTTGATATTTTCAGCTGGATTTGTATTTGTATCTTCGAATGTTTGTTAGTCGAATATCTATAAGTTGAGGACTTTCTATATTGAGCTTTTTTCAATCTGCACAATTTTACAAAATGGAAAAAAAGAAATTACAGAAAAAATACTGATAACACATGCAAAGGAGGCTGAACAAATTATGTGCAAAAGGTAGTCTGGAATCTTACTAAGCTCAGGTAAGCTAAATTGTTCCCCTTGAGTGCAAAATCATAATTTACTGAAAAGGTCATAATATTATACATACATACATACATATACCAAGGCACTTCCCACAATTTTGGGGGGTAGCCGACATCAACAATGCAACAAAACAAAAAAGGGGACCTCTACTCTCTACGTTCCTCCAGCCTGAGAAGGGACTCAACCGAGTTCAGCTGGTACTGCTAGGGTGCCACAGCCCACCCTCCCACATTCTCCTTGTTGATGTCTCACAGGATGTAGATACAGGAGAGGGGGTTCCCAGCCCCCTCGTCCCGTCCCTTTTAGTCGCCTCTTACGACACGCAGGGATAACGTTGGCGCTATACTAATTTTTACATGCCCCCGCAGCCACAGTATAATATACTGTATAGAATTTTGCTTGGAAAGAGGGAATTCCTTTGAATTCCTAAAACACATTAGTTTTGGCCCACACTTACATCTTTCTCCATTATTTACTTTTTCAACAAACAACTAGAGTATATTACTGCAACCCATTTAAAACACACACATCTAAAAACTTATCATTTTGAAATTAATAACTTCATGTATAACCAAGATTATGTAACTTTAAACAGAATGCTCTAGTCTGTAACACCTAGCTATAAGTTTTGTTAAACATTTTGTCAAATTTCAGTCAAAAAAGCTTCTTTTTTTACACGTAAAGGTGTCTCCTCTCTGAAAGTTTAATGTAAGATTCAGAGAATTTTATGCTCATTTCTATATCCTATATTATGCATACCTAATCAAATATACTAACAATAACTAACTATATTGTATACTCTATTAGCAAGCCACAAAAATAACACACAATTCCTCTAGGCTATACAAAAGATTATCAGCAACCAATAAAATCAAAGTTACTTTGTGATAGATCAACTAACTTGGTTTTATCTTACCTAAACTTTTCCCTCCTCAGATAAAACTGGGAAAGATTAGCAGCATTAACAGCCCAGTCAATTAGATCACAGTCTTTGCAAGATAACTGACGTTTTAGAGTTGAGTGGCAATATCCTGCTGACTTCTCATCCATTCCCATATGCCCATACACCTAAAGCAAATAATATGAATAAATAGGAGGCATGAAAAGCCCGAACAGTCAACTGCCTTAAGACTCATTATCATTACTATATATGAATCATATAACTGTATTCCAACTCTGAAAAACATATAGTTTTTAGTAGAGCAACAAAATAGTTCAGTGATTAGTATCCATATTCTTTCCTTATAACCCTTTTACCCCCAAAGGACGTACTGGTACGTTTCACAAAAGCCATCCCTTTACCCCCTTGGACGTACCGGTACGTCCTTGCAAAAAAATGCTAATTTTTTTTTTTTTTCATATTTTTGATATTTTTTTTTTAGAAAATTCAGGCATTTTTCAAGAGAATGAGACCAACCTGACCTCTCTATGACAAAAATTAAGGCTGTTAGAGCAATTTAAAAAAAAATATACAGCAAAATGTGCTGGGAAAAAAATAACCCCTTGGGGGTTAAGGGTTGGAAATTTCCAAATAGCCTGGGGGTAAAAGGGTTAACAGAAAGGAATACATTTAAAAAGTAAAATAAAATAGCCTTTTCCTTAAGATGTAGTATTTTTTACTCATAACTCACTCGGAAAAATATCTAAACCTATTTTCCAATTGCAAAATGACCTATAGTTCAATATCACTCTGAACACTTATATTTCAAGGTTGGCAAAGGTATATCAAAGTGTAATAACTCATAACATTACAAAATTCACTTAACCCTTTTACCCCCAATGGACGTACTGGTACGTTTCACAAAACTCATCCCTTTACCCCCATGGACGTACTGGTACGTCCTTGCAAAAAACTGCTATTTACAATTTTTTTTTGCATATATTTGATAACTTTATGAGAAACTTCAGGCATTTTCCAAAAGAATGAGACCAACCTGACCTCTCTATGACGAAAATTAAGGCTGTTAGAGTAATTTAAAAAATATATATTGCAAAATAAGCTTGAAAAAAAAAAAAAAACGCCTGGAGGTTAAGGGTTGGAAAGTTCCAAATAGCCTGGGGGTAAAAGGGTTAAACCATACCTTTCCCCAATGTAGTGACAAATACAGTTATCTACATCAATCCTCAGAGATTTAGATAATAAAGAACATAATGGATGCCTACTTAAAAGGAATCCCCAGTTGTCTGGCATTTAGTGAGCACTGCCCTATTACTAGGCTATATGAAATCTATAACTGGTGAATGAACTGAAGGCCTTTGAAATCAACCCACTTTATCTTCTAAACCGGAAAAATCACGCAATGAATAAGTGCAGGAAACATAAGATTGCACTAAATCTTATTGAGAATTAGAGGCTTACATCCTATATAATTTCTAATTACATGGCAATAACTTTTCTCACCGATTGTGATAATCACTCAATCAATAAAAGAAACATAATGACACCTCATGCTAATTGGTGATATATCTGCTTCTTAAAATAAGGCAGGTTCAGTGATTCAGGAAACAAGTAAAACATGTCTAGCCTAAACTCAGAATCACGAAATTAGCATACCAGTAACTTACTTGTGCAAGATAATATAAAGTATGAGTGTGAAGTTTTTCCAATGCATTCATTCCATTTTCTTCCCAGCCTTCATCTACTTGAGAAATTGAAGAAAATAAACTCCCTATTGTTCGTGGGGGACTAGAATTTCGCTGCTGATACTCCGTATATAGTAAACAGGCACGCTCTAAGTGTTGCTTTGCTCTTGGAAATTGAGTACGGTTTGACCAAAGAATTCCAAGCTGGTTATGACAACTAATAGCCAAAGCGACAGTGAGAGGACTCACGGCTATGGGACTAACAGAAGGCACTCCACTACTGGATGAAAGAAGGCTTTCAGCATCGCCCATCAGCGCTGCAGAAACCAAGTCTGCTTCGTTAACATTGGCTGATGAAGCTCCTGAAATCCCTTCGATTGCATCACCAACTATTGTCAGTACTTTATTCAAGTGCTCTTCACCTGTAGACAGCTCTTCTGTCTCGACAGCTATAACCCCTAGATGATACACAACTGCAGCTAATCTTGCTCTCGTTATGCCGACGACATCCGTTCCTTCTTCACCAGAGCCAACATCATCTTCGTCATCATCTTCATCGAGCTGCTTGCTTAGACGGGCCTTTAATTCTTCTAGGATGTCTCTTGCAGCATATTTCGACTTATAGGGTTCTGAGAAAGGATCATTTTGGCTTTCTTCTTGGTAAAGTCTTAAGGCCTTTTGGTACTGGTCTTCTAAAGTTGCCATCTGGCAGAATATAAAACACACTTCACACAGCGGCAATCTGAAATAAATTACTGTACAGTAAAAAGATGTTGCCTTTGTGTTTTTCTAAATCTAAATGTAACCAACATAATTTACAAGTTGGAACAGTAAATTTCCTCCAGAAATAATCTGCCTCAATGTGTTACAAATTATTTTTAATAACACTTTCCTTCACTTTTCTCTTAAGTACTCTAATTTTAAAAAGGTTGGCAAAAGATTTTGCATAAAATTTAAATTGATATAATATGAAATCAATAAAATAAAGTAATGAAACACCTCACACCAAAAATTTCAAAAAATGAATACTGTATTAGTTCAAATCTATTTGCCAAGTTCATAAACATTTCACTTGGTTATTAATTTTCTTTCTGCAAAAGAAAACCTACATGTAGAAAAGCCTTATCTTTCAGGGAACTACTGTATGCTGTATGTATACAATACACATCAAAATTCAATAAAAATTTAATGAATTTTTTCCTGTAAGTGAACACACTGCCGTAACATATTTCCAATACCCACACTCTGCTACAATACTTTCTGCTATTAATGCTTGACAACAAACAAATGCTATCTTAATAAAGAATAAGAAACCAAATAAAGTTAAACATTAATAAATTCATGACAAACCTCAATTACAATAAGTCACCAAGTAACCATGATTAGCTTGATAATAAGCTACATCTTTGGCATTTCATCACCCATCATGAACTTGTTTGATTATCAGTAAGGATTTAAGAAATGCAGAAAGAGAATATCCTTTTAGCCTTCAAATGAGCAGGTACTATGCTCCTTTGTAACTAGATCCTTGAAAGGGCAGTATGATTAGGTTGCTGCAATGCATCAAAGTAAGTCAAAAACAAAGAAGTCGATCATTCTGATGCCCTCCGAACACCTCCTGAGAAAAGACGAAGGACTTAAACCGGGTATCGTGGGCAGCTGGGGTTTGGCTACGTTATCAGGAAAAAAATATGGAGACCTGCTTTTGGAATGACTAGTGACATATGAGATGCCAAAACTTGCGAACTCACTTCGCCGAAGCAAAGGTTAGCTGAAAGGCCGTCAAGATAGTAAGATCTGTGTTAGATGCTCATCACAAAGGCCTGCATGGGGCACTGATTAAAGATCTCAGAACCAGAGGGTCACATCCCAGTCTGGGGGTGGATATGACTACTTGAAGCTTCTCATGAGCAACTCTCATGAGGAGTGGAGGTCTCAGTCATTAGTGTGTGCTCAAGGTTGCATGGTAGCCTTTCACAGCCTTAACCCTTTTACCCCCAAAGGACGTGCTGGTACGTTTCACAAAAGCCACCCCTTTACCCCCATGGACGTACCGGTACGTCCTTGCAAAAAAATGCTATGAAAATTTTTTTTTCATATTTTTGAAAATTTTTGAGAAAATTCAGGCATTTTCCAAGAGAATGAGACCAACCTGATCTCTCTATGACAAAAATTAAGGCTGTTAGAGCAATTTAAAAAAAATATACTGCAAAATGTGCTGGGAAAAAAATAGCCCCCTGGGGGTTAAGGGTTGGAAATTTCCAAATAGCCTGGGGGTAAAAGGGTTAACTGAGAGGCACTTTTCTTGGTGAAGGGAGGGACGATGGAGTCCACAACCTGCACTATCGAAGCTACAATTGGAGAAATACCCCTTCTGCAATACCAATCACAGAAAATGGTAAATATTTCTTTATAGACAGCTGCAGAGGCCTATAATAGATTCCCAGACATCTCATAAGAAGTCCCTTGTGAAAAGCCTTTCACTAGATGCTGTAAAGTCTTCAACCAAAAAGTCCAAATGACAGGAGCTTTACTAAACATGCTAATAGATCCTGATCCCACTCATTTTGTGATCATCTGGGAGCTCCTGGGGTTATCCTGAGACCTGGCATGATCAACACTCAGTTGATCAGCCAGGTAATCAGGTTGAACAAAGGAAAGGCATATGTATCCAAGACCCATGAGTGTCAGACAGTATCCTCGAAAATTCCTGATTGCGAAACCGGGAAACAGAACACCAGGAGTTTCCTTTTAGCTTTGCTGATCCAAATTACGTCTGACACAAAGTCACGAGAATTGCTTAATAGTCTCCTCCAAAAAGGAGATCCATAAGATTAAATTGTAAAAAATTGTAACACCTTTCTTATAAATCTAATAATAAATATTCTAAATGCTATCATAGTTCAGCACAAGTTATTAAAACTATCCAATGAACTCAAAATGGTCAAGAAAAACCACATGATTGTGGAAAAAGTGCACTAAACTATATCCCATACAAAATAGTTAAAATTATAATCCACAATCAGATATTGAGATTCTTAGCATGAGCTCTAAATACATTTAGAACACCCAAAGTAAAGAACATTCCATTAATATCTTTTATATGGTTACTCAAAGTATATCAACCTAAGATGGCACCTATCAGCCCCTGATAAAACACAATCTAGATATCAATTTTACATTAAAACAGTTGCTCCTCTCACACCTATAGCAAAAAAAGTGATTAAATACATTCAGAAAATTTATCTGAACAATTCACAACAAAAGGAATCAAGTGCAAAACAAAATTACGATTAAGAACAGGGAGAAAATACGACAAAAAACAGATATAATTTGCGAAAACATGCAACTTTAAAAAACTGAATTATTTACATTTGAGGTGGATGAGGATAGTCAAACCATCATATGTTGAATTAACAGCTTCTTGGGGCTCAACATCCATTGCCAAATCCTAGAGACATGTTAGCAACTATGTCAGGTCGTACTGTAATTTCAAAGTTGGATCTCAGACGAGCATTTCAATAGCTCGTCCCCTCGTCGTCTGGGGTTCTACTGTGCTAGGTTACGGAGAACTTTTTTCCCTTTTTGCTATGGTAGAATATTTCCCATTCCATAAATGATTAGCTCATGAATTTCAGGTGAAACGAATTATAACAATAAACTTCTATACATTACCCTATAAAACTTACCTACTGAACTACAGTACTGTATAATAGATCATTAGAATCTAAATGTCTTGTTATATAATTGTTATAAAAGATGAAAACCACTAATAAATAAACTGCAGAGCCTAAAAAACAAAACCTATGAAACTGCTGGAATGGAAAAACACAGTAAAGTAACTACACTTCATACTAATGATGTAGCATTAGCATTTCCTGCAAAAAAATGAAAAATGAACGCAGAATTCAGGTGCCTCCACTGTTATACATAACTTCTGAGTTAAATATATTTTTTACATAAGGCAAAATAAAATAACATACACCAAGAATGAGATAAAAAACACCTAAAAAAAGAGTCCTTCCCTTGCTAAAAATAAAAAAAAAACATGTTACAGTACAGGTACCAGAATTAGCGACAGAAAGATGCTGGTAAAACTATACAATAACTCCCTGAAGCGCGGGACGCTACAGCCAGTGTTGTCGGGATGGTGCTACAGTATGTGAGCTTTTATGGAAAAAAAAATCAACAAAGATCAGTGAAATGCCCAAGAACATTGTCATAGAAATTATTCCTGAGCATAATGAAATCTATAGAGAATGTGAAAAGCATGTGAGTGCAAAATTAATGAGTACAGAGTATACACATGTCATACTAATTACTAACCAATATTGTTCTCCCTCATAAATGAGAACTGTAATTGATTACATTATAATGTTTGGCTTTAAATTGTTCAGTTTTGACAAATTGAAGGTACAAATATGCCTCATACAAAATACTTCACTTTCTTTTACACAGCATAATCTAAAACTACAAAAACTTGCTTATAAAAATAAGATTTTAGGAGAATAATCCGGGAAATAAAAGAGAAATCATTGAATCTATATAGCTCACTATATCTAACAGAACTTGTGCTTCTATGTTAGAGCTATAAATATATACAAGATCTTGAGAGACCTGGCTTATCATATCTGCAATGAAACGGCTGAACTTCCGAGACCAAATTCTAAAATAAATAATGATATTACTGACTTTGTGTATATTATCAAAATAGAAACTTATCGAAAACAGATTTTGCTAAAAAAACTATATTTTGTTCTAATGACAGAAAAGAAAAATCTTGAATCATAATTATTTTCATTAAACTTTTATAAAATAAAAACTTCAGTCTTCCAGATTACTATGGTCTCTACCATACTGACATACATTCTATACATGCTTTCAATGTGATTGAAATAGTGTATGGTAATTATTAACCCTTTTACCCCCAAAGGACGTACTGTACTGGTACGTTTCACAAAGCTCATCCCTTTACCCCCATGGACGTACCGGTACGTCCTTGCAAAAAACTGCTATTTACATTTTTTTCATAATTTACTAATTTTTTGAGAAACTTCAGGCATTTTCCAAGAGAATGAGACCAACCTGAATTCTCTATGACAAAAATTATGGCTGTTAGAGCAATTTAAAAAAAATATACTGCAAAATGTGCTTGAAAAAAAATAACCCCCGGGGGTTAAGGGCTGGAAAGTTCCAAATAGCCTGGGGGTAAAAGGGTTAATACAATGTAAAACAACATACTATCTCTTGATTAATAAGAGCCTTACTGGAATTTAACTTAAAACAGATGTTAAAATTTAAATAGTGATTTACACAGGACACAAGAAGTTTTTCATAAAACCCAGGCCACATGAATTCATTAGAACAGTATGGACAGGATTCAATGAAATATTATTGAAAGAAAATGAATATGAGGTGATGAAGAGTACAACATTGAAAATATTTCTTCCATTGAAATAAAAAAATAAAAATATTTCCAAATATAAAATGAAAGTAAGAAATACAGTTAAGTAAAGATTCAGTAATGTGTAGGCTCCAAGTAAAAGAGACTTAGATACACTAAAAAATGTAAAAAATGTATTACCATTATAGCTAAGGGATGGTAAAGTACTGTACTATGAAAAGTAAAAATATCTTACTTCTAACTAAATAGCAAACTACTATGGTATCAAAATTAATCTTGAACCATAAATAGCATGTATATAGAGTAGATGGCTTCTTGTCTTTTATGGGAAGCTCAACTTCAGTCTAAAACCAGTCCTGGTACAAAATCTCCACCAGGTACTGTACCTGTATTAATTTTGAAATGAAGTACTGTACTGCATTTCAAAGATTCTCCAAACTAACTCATCCATGGCTTATCCAGATTTTGGCAGAATCCTTAAAACAGGCAGCTAACTACCTATGTCATGGTCAAACTAACTAATTAACAACAAACAATTTTATTCTCTACATCTTTTATATATTATGTACAGAATATCAAAAAAAGCAAAGAGATGACTACAAAAATAGAATTTTAATATGTATTATTTCAATATACTGTACTTACCTTGTAGATATCGTACTAACAAAATCGAAGCAACTGCTTTCCAACCCCTATATAAAAGTTAAGATCTCTCTCTTTCTCTCTCTCCCTGGTGGAGCCCTGCTATCCCAAAACACCATCTATCAGTAGAAACGCTAACCTTTGGTAGAGGCAGTACCTGTAACTTCCTACATAATGAGTTGTTGTAAACCTTTAGATATCTTTAAAAGTCTTGATATAATTAAAAGTATAGAGGGGGAGGGAAAAAGATAACAAGAAGGTATGAATTTAAATTAATTTTATCATCAAAATGTTATTTTCATTAGTAAAATAAATTTTTGAATATACTTACCCGATAATCATGTAGCTGTCAACTCTGTTGCCGACAGAAATCTACGGTAGGGATACGCCAGAGATCGCTATACAGGTGGGGGTGAACACCACAGCGCCATCTGTGGTCAGGTACTCTAGTACTTCTTGTCAACACCACCTCAATTTTTTCCTCGGTCCACTGGTTCTCTATGGGGAGGAAGGGTGGGTCAATTAAATCATGATTATCGGGTAAGTATATTCAAAAATTTATTTTACTAATGAAGATAACATTTTTCAATATTAATCTTACCCGATAATCATGTAGCTGATTCACACCCAGGGTGGTGGGTGGAGACCAGCATACATGTTAACACAGAAGCTAAGTATCCCGTATTTTATTTTATTAGTTATTCAAAAATGACATAAAATAAATAAGTACCTGGTAAGGAAGACGACTTGAACCATTACTCTGCCTATTATTAAGTACGTCTTTCTTACTGAGCGTAGCGGTCCTCTTAGGATGCTGAACGACTCTTAGGTGCTGAAGTATAAAGGGCTGCAACCCATACTAAAGGACCTCATCACAACCTTTAACCTAGGCGCTTCTCAAGAAAGAATTGACCACCCGCCAAATCAACAAGGATGTGGAAGGCTTCTTAGCCAACCGTACAACCCATAAAAAGTATTCAAGAGAAAGGTTAAAAAGGTTATGGGATTATGGGAATGTAGTGGCTGAGCCCCCGCCTACTACTGCATTCGTTGCTACGAATGGTCCCAGGGTGTAGCAGTTCTCGTAAAGAGACTGGACATCTTTGAGATAGAATGATGCGAACACTGACTTGCTTCTCCAATAGGTTGCATCCATAACACTCTGCAGAGAACGGTTCTGTTAGAGGGCCACTGAAGTAGCCACAGCTCTCACTTCATGTGTCCTTACCTTCAGCAAAGCAAGGTCTTCTTCCTTCAGATGAGAATGTGCTTCCCTAATCAGGAGCCTGAATAGGTAAGAAACTGAGTTCTTAGACCTTGGAAGAGAAGGCTTCTTGATAGCCCACCATAAGGCTTCTGATTGTCCTCGTAAAAGTTATGACCTTTTTAGATAGTACCTAAGAGCTCTAACTGGGCAAAGTACTCTCTCCAGTTCGTCCCCCACCAAGTTGGACAGGCTTGGGATCTCGAACGACTTAGGCCAAGGACGTGAAGGAAGCTCGTTTTAGCAAAAAACCGAGCTGCAAGGAACATGTAGCCGTTTCAGATGTGAAAACTATGTTCCTGCTGAAGGCGTGGATCTCACTTACTCTTTTAGCTGTTGTCAAGCACACGAGGAAAAGAGTTTTTAATGTGAGGTCCTTAAAAGAGGCTGATTGGAGAGGTTCAAATCTTGATGACATAAGGAACCTTAGGACCACGTCTAGATTCCAGCCTGGAGTGGACAACCGACGTTCCTTTGAGGTCTTAAAAGACCTAAGGAGGTCCTGTAGATCTTTGTTGGTGGAAAGATCCAAGCCTCTGTGGCGGAAAACCGCTGCCAACATACTTCTGTAACCCTTAATCGTAGGAGCTGAAAGGGATCTTACGTTCCTTAGATGTAACAGGAAGTCAGCAATCTGGGTTACAGTGGTACTGGATGAGGAAACTGCATTGGCCTTGTACCAGCTTCGGAAGACTTCCCCTTTAGACTGATAGACTCTGAGAGTGGATGTCCACTTGCTCTGGCAATCGCTCTGGCTGCCTCCTTCGAAAAGCCCCTAGCTCTTGAGAGTCTTTCGAAAGTCTGAAGGCAGTCAGACGAAGAGCGTGGAGGTTTGGATGTACCTTCTTTACGTGAGGTAGACGTAGAAGGTCCACTCCTAGAGGAAGAGTCCTGGGAATGTCGACCAGCCATTGCAGTACCTCTATGAACCATTCTCTCGCGGGCCAGAGCGGAGCCAACCAACGTCAGCCGTGTCCCTTTGCGAGAGGCGAACTTCTGAAGTACCCTGTTGACAATCTTGAACGGCGGGAATGCATACAGGTCGAGATGGGACCAATCCAGCAGAAAAGCATCCACGTGAACTGCTGCTGGGTCTGGAATCGGAGAACAATACAACGGGAGCCTCTAGGTTATCGAGGTAGCGAACAGATCTATGGTTGGCTGACCCCACAGGGCCCAAAGTCTGCTGCAAACATTCTTGTGAAGGGTCCACTCTGTGGGGATGACCTGACCCTTCCGGCTAAGGCGATCTGCCATGACATTCATATCGCCCTGAATGAACCTCGTTACCAGCGTGAGCTTTCGATCTTTAACCAGATGAGGAGGTCCCTTGCGATCTAGAACAACTTCCACGAATGAGTCCCTCCCTGCTTGGAGATGTAAGCCAAGGCTGTGGTGTTGTCAGAGTCCACCTCCCCCACCTTGTTAAGCTGGAGGGACTTGAAGTTTATAAAGGTCAGATGAACCGCCAACAGCTCCTTGCAATAGATGTGAAGTGTCCTTAGCTCCTGATTCCATGTTCCCGAGCATTCCTGTCCGTTCAAAGTCGCACCCCAGCCCGTGTCTGATGCGTCAGAGAAGAGACGGCGGTCGGGTTTCTGAACAGCCAAAGGTAGACTTCCTTGAGAAGAAAGCTGTTCTTTCACCACGTGAGAGTAGACCTCCTCTCTTCGGAAACAGGAACTGAGATCGTCTCTAGCGTCATGTCCTTTATCCAGTGAGCCGCTAGATGATACTGAAGGGGGGGAGGTGGGGTCTCCCTAACTCGATGAACAGGGCCAGCGATGAAAGTGTCCCTGTTAGACTCATCCACTACCTGACTGAGCATCGGTTCCTTCTCAGCATGCTCTGGATGCAATCTAGGGCTTAGTATATCTTTGGGGCCGACGGAAAAGCCCGAAAAGCTCGACTCTGAAGATCCATACCCAGGTAGACAATGGTCTGGGATGGGACGAGCTGGGACTCCTCAAAATTGACCAGGAGGCCCAGTTCCTTGGTCAGATCCATAGTCCATCTGAGAATCTCCAGACAGCGACGACTTGTGGGAGCTCTTAAAAGCTAGTCGTCTGACGGAGCCGGACACAAGATCATGGTACTGCTGCACAGTCTGTGAACTGTCAACCATGGGGAAGCGAGGAAGTAGTGACAACCCGAAGCTGTCTAGACTGTCTGGGTCGTACAGACAACTCCTTATCGGGTTGCTGAGGTTGCCGCACTGCGTCACAACAAGACACTTCTGCTGGTTGTTGAACGTCTTCCCAGTGACACACTGACTCCGTAAACAAAAAAAAACCTCTAACAAGGACTAAGCTTGGACTGCATGTCTTGCAACACAGCTCAAGGTCTATGGGAGCAGGTGTGGTAACAGACGGGGTTAGCGACTGAAGTGGAACCATTACCCTCCCTGGAAGCATGCTATGCTTAAATAAAAGTCCATAGGAGGCTAAGCAGCTAAAGGCTCCTCTCCAAATGACAGAGTCCTCAAGGGAAAATCAGAAGGAGGGAGAATAGCACTTTCTCATCTACAGGAACCATATCCGAGAAAAGCTAAGTTCTCTCAGTGAGGGTTTCACTGGTGCAAAAGCAGCAGACTAGAAGGCAACGTTATGAAACTGCTTGACAGTCTAGTGAGTTGGCAACAACCAAAGATGTGTGACTGAGAAGCATGCGGTAAGGTATGCAGAGCATGCTGTATGTAGAGCATGCTGTAAGGTAAGCAGAGCATGTTGCATGGCGTGCGGCTTATGCTGCATGGGATGAGGCTCATGCTGCATGGGATGAGGCTCATGCTGCATGGTATGAGACTCATGCTGCATGGGATGAGGCTCAAGCTGCAAGGGATGAGGCTAGTATGAGGCTCCTGCCTCATGGGTTGAGGCGGTTGCCGCATAGCATGAGGCTTTTGCCTCATGGTTTGAGGAGGATTTTTAAAAAAAAAAATCTGAACCTGACACTAATCTAGCTGTCCGAGGATTTACCTGGTGAGACATCAGTCTCTTTACCAGCGAGTTTTACCAGATTTCCCCGGGCCACCACGTGACACAATTGGTAGTAATTCATTCAAATTACCCCTAATGAGTCAATATGGATAAATATCAACACAACATCGTGTTCAAATAGAAATAAATTTCTACCTCATACTTGGGATCGAACGCTAGCCCCTTCTAATGAAAGGCCAGGTCGAAACCAACCATGCCACGAGAGACCATTCAAGAGTTGAGGTTCTAGCCTCAAGAGTGGAGGTGGCTGCCGCAAGAGTTGAGGTTGCTGCCTCAAGGATGGTGGAGGTTGCCGCAACGCAAGAGGTTGCTGCATAGCGCTGGTATCTGGCAACTCCCAATACGGCAGCTCACGCGTGGAGGTAGGTTGAGGAACCTCAACATCATACGTCTGGCAGGGTGGACTGCGCAGAGGTGGAGTTGAGGTTGCTGCCTCGAGGATGGTGGAGGTTGTCGCACCGCAAGAGGTAGCTGCCTCGAGGATGGAGGAGGTAGTCGCAACGCATGAGTCTCCTACCTCAAGGGTAGAGGAGGTTGCTGTAAAGCATAAGGCTCCTGCCTCAAGTGTTGAGGAGGTTGCCGCGTGGCAAGAGGCTCCTGCCTCAAGGAAAGTGGAGGTTGCTGCACAGAGCTGGTATCTGGCAACTCCCAAAGCGGCAGCTCACGCATGGAGGTAGCTTGAGGAACCTCAACATCATACGTCTGGCAGGCTGGACTGCGTAGAGGTGGAGGAGCGCTCGCAGGAGGAGGTGTGTTAACCTTCTCTGCCTGAAACTCCTGCATCAACACCGCAAGCTGAGACTGCATTGTCAGCAGCATAGACCACTAGAGTTTAAGAAAGACAACAACAAACGGAGCTACTGTCCGTTGAAACTGAGGGTCTAAAACAGCTGGTGCGGCAACAGACGGAGTTACTGTCTGTTGCGATACCACCTTGCCTCTCTGGGAGGTGTGCAGTTGTCGTACTGCAGCAAGTCCGAACTGACCCAGTGCTAATGGCACCACCTAGGAGTTGGACTTGCGCGGAAGGGACCGACTTGCACTTAAAAGCTGCAAGATTTGGTCCATGGTTTCTGCGAGAAACCTCTTCCGCAGGCGAGGAATAAATGGGCTCTCTCGTCTTTGTGTGGGTGGGGTGATCACGTCGGCTACGTGAGTTGGTTACACCCGAAACCACGGAGGGAAACGTCTGTTCGTCGATCAAGGCCTGCTGAACCCATAAGTCCTTCGACATTACTTCTCCCCTGGGCTTGGGAGCTTGTAAGAGGTCCCAGACTAGGCGAACAACTGGCACGAACAGACGAACCCTCGAACGCAACACTGTAACACTTTGCGCTTATCACTGTATCACTTTTGATTTTCTGTTTGCACTTATTTCACTGAACTCGAAACTTTAAGTGGTTTGTACCTGAAACACGCAATTCTATCCTTCATTAAAGGTTAGTAATTGCGAAAACAGTATTACAATGTAACAGAAAAACATAATGAAAGATAAATAATTCAGTGGCTGGAAAAGAGATTAAACACTAGATCAAATAAACTACGTTTAAAATCTCTCACCGCATAAAGTCTGAGAACAAGAATAAAACTCTAGAAACGTTTACCTTCTTCCCCTAAAGAGACTAGGGAGAAGAGCAAAAACGATAACAACGTTACCCGCTTGAACGAAACGTTTATCCTCCTCTCTCTCCCTCCGTCTCTATCTCTCTCTCTCTCTCTCTTGACTTAGCACCTGAGAGAAGAGCCCAATTATATATATCGTTAAAACATATTATTGTTAAAGGAAAAAAACTGAAAGGTTTCCCAAATAAAAAGTTCCTTTATTAGAATAGAACCATTTAAGCTAAGAAAGAATGAACAAAACGCTAGAATCGGTTTACTCTTACTGCAACGTGACACCGTGATAGACTCTCTCTCTATCGTAACGATAGAGCGCAAGTTGAACGTTCTGAACGTCAACAACTGCAGAGACAAAACAAAACGTTAGTTCAACTTTGAAAACAGTACAAGACTATCAAAGAAATTCTTTCAAAAACATTAAAATAGCATAATATGTTAACAGGTAAAAACGAAATGACGGGCTCAAAGTTAATTAACTTCGGTTCCAAGAAAAGACCGCCTACTATTAGGAAAGGTCGAATATAAACAAATATAAAAATTAATTTTAATAAGTTTATAATAAAAGGAAGTTAATCAAAGAGGCCTATAAAAGGCGGAGAGATATAAAATAAATCTATAACTTTGTTAAGCAAAATTAAGAGAGTCTATACTCTCTTCGACACCAACACTTCCGTCTAAGGGAAGGGTCGGCCATTTAAAAGTGAAAGAGAGTTCATACTCTCTTCGTACCAAAATTAAATAAAAAATTAAATCAAATTAATTCCAAAAACTTGCTAAGCTAATGATATAGCTTCCTGAATAGCGAAGGCTAAACTCTAGAGCAAATACATCACCAAATCGTGAGCAATAACTCCAGAATCAACAGCGTATCCATGTAGGTCTAGCCGGAGGCACGACAGAGGAAAAATTGAGGTGGTGTTGACAAGAAGTACTAGAGTACCTGACCACAGATGGCGCTGTGGTGTTCACCCCCACCTGTATAGCGATCGCTGGCGTATCCCTACCGTAGATTTCTGTCGGCAACAGAGTTGACAGCTACATGATTATCGGGTAAGATTAATATTGAAAAATTCCAATTATTTCAACGAGTCATACCTTGTTGTCATTGTGCTGACTACCACAGACTATATGAGATGGGTATGTGATGGAGACAGAACACATACAAATCAATTTTATATTCAAAGCCCACTCAAACCATGTGAAATCCCCCTATAAACATTATACACATTCTTGTTGACATAATTATGTGATGTTTGTTGACTTTCTTAGCTTTGTATTCCATAAAGATCATCCTTTTTTTAGTATTGGATCAAAACATATAACCAAACCACCAAGTAGTTCTCACAAACCATGGGAAAAACTGTATACCAAATGTCTGAAACACAACCAGACTGTTGGAAGAGGATCACTACACCATGAAAGACGAACTGACGATAATGCTGCGACACAACACATCGTCAGGAGTAAAAAAAGTTAAGCCACAGCTCGTGCAACCTACCTAGTAACATAATGATCCTTGCCCAACCATCCTATGAAATGAGGGGAATCGGCACATGATGATTGTCCAGTTTAGTATTGAAAAAATTTAATTCTGAATTTATAAAACTTTTGCAGCAAATTTGAACTCTGAAGTTCAACCAATTCAAGTGCCCGATTAAGGAGATCAACCACAATCTGGTCACAGTTGGAATAAAACTTCTAGAATATTGAGTATAGTATTGAGCTTTATGCTGGAGAAGGAATGACTTAGCATTAATTGCAAACCTAGTACTACGTACAGGATTGTACAGTATGGGTAGATCTGAATGCAAAGGATGGTCAGAATTATGAAAAATCTTATGCAACATGTAAAAACAACTGACAGAATGATGGTGCCAGAGATTAATATCAAGATCAGAAATAAGAAATTTAATAAATCTCAAGTTTTTATCCAACAAATTATGATAAAATTCAGCAGCGGATCAGTTGGATGTAGATATAGATAGCCTAATCCCTCTAGTAGGTTGGCAAGGGCACTAGCCTCCTGTTGAGATGGTACCGCTAGTGTTATTGGGTCTTTTGACTGTCCAGACAGTACTACATCTGATCCTTCTCTCTAGTTATGGCACATTTTCTCTTTGCCTACACATACACTGAATAGTCTGGCCTATTCTTTCCACATTCTTCTCTGTCCTCATACACTTGACACCACTGAGATTACCAAACAATTCTTTGCTCAAGGGGTTAACTACTGCACTGTAATTGTACAGTGGGTACTTTATTCTTGGTAATGCTAGAAGAGACTCTTTAGCTAAAGTAAGCAGCTCTTCTAGGAGAATGACACTCCAAAATCAAACCATTATTCTCTAGTCCTGGGTAGTACCATAGCCTCTGTACCATGGTCTTACACTGTCTTGGGGTTGAGTTCTCTTGCTTGAGGGTACACTTGGCCACACTATTCTACCTTATTTCTCTTCCTATTGTTTTAAAGTTTTTATAGTTTACATATGAGATATTTGTTTTAATGCTGTTATAGTTCTTAAAACATATTACTTTAATTGTTTATTACATCTCTTGTAGTTTATTCATTCATTTCCTTATTTCCTTTGCTCACTGGACTATTTTCCCTGTTGGAGCCTTGGGTTTATAGCATCATGCCTTCCCCTCTAGGGTTGTAGCTTAGCAAGTAGTAATAATAATAATAATAATAATGATAATAATAATAATAATAATACCAGAGGTTAGTATTTCTCACAACACATGGTGATGTGAGAGAGAGGGAGAGAAAGTAACTTGTTTTACGTAGAAGCCAGGAAGCAGTCGCTTAGATATTAGCATCATGACTACAAGGTAAGACTCACTGAAATAACCGAGATATTTTTCTGTACCTTCTGTAACTCTGTTAAGACTTCATCAATATCTGCCTGCCAGGAACATAACGCTTCCTAAGAAAAAGAAAAACACACAAAAGACGTAAAGTGACTGCCTCTAAGAATTTCCCACACTTAAAATTAAAAAAATTTTTCATAGTTACAAACCTATTATGTTTAACTAATGCCATTATACTGATCCCAACCAGTGCACTACCTACTGAAATGTCACTTACAGTAAACAAGGAAGTTGTTTCATAGTCTGTAACTTTTCCTAGTGGAGAAATATCCCTTTTAATCCATTGAAACTATGATGACTCTTTGTCTACAATCCACAGGTCTGTATCAATAAGAATGGAAGAAGGATATGGGAATTTTAAAACTAAAATTAGCAAGCAACTTGAAACAACTAATACTAATAAGGTATTCAGGAGAGCGAGCAACTGACTTTTTATGATCTTAATTGTTCTTACCACGTTAGAGATTACTAAGTACTGACATACGATCCTCTTTTCGATTGTTTAAGATTGTCAACTGAAATATGTTAATAAAGAAATTATTTGGGAGGTTTCATATCTGAAAGGAGTACTGTACTATGATTTAGGTACAGGTATAACAAATATTATACATATATATACTGTAATGTATTCTTACTTTTTAATTCAGAATCTAGTGACAGCTAGAGACTGGTTAAGGAAAAAATATTAAAGGAAAATAAGATATGAATGGATCTGTTCACTGAATGTTATTCTCACAGCCAGGAAATAGCCACAAAATTATGTGCTAATTTCGTGGAAAACAGTTGACAAGATTTTTGCAGCCACCCCAAGAAACATGCATTAAATTTCAGCAACTGCTAGTGCCTCAGTTCCTCTACTAGAGGATATTTAGCTATAAGATTACAGTATATGAAATTGGTTGCGGTAGCCTACTGGAAACATCCCAGCCTGGAAATCTGTAGGACGAGAGTTCGAGACTTTGATCTCGATAGTTTCCAATAGTGCCTGCAACTTCACCATGCTTGTGAGCAAGGGATGGGTGGATGGTGGTTTGGGAAGCCTATAGCCTAGATTATGCAATATACTGGAAGACAATAAATTAGTCAATTTAAGGAGCTGATGTAGCTAAAAGGGTGACAGCCCTAACAAACCAAAGAGCCTTTGTAGTTGGTTGGGATGGACTGGGTCGGTGAATAGAATGTTGGTAAATATTTACTATAATACAATATTACTAATGAAGATAAGATGTGTTAATAGTGTATTCATAGATATGTTAAACTGTTCTGATGCAAACAATTAGGGGACACCCATATCTTTCAAATTTAAGATAGTCTATTAAATTCCCAAAGTTATGACTAAAAAATAAAATTTTAAAAGGGAAACAAATACAAGAACACCCCTTAACCTAACCTAGGAGCCATAGCTTTACCTAATTACCCACCTTGCATAGGCCCCTGTGACAATCCCCTCAGACTGCTGTATCCTTAGCTTACTTCCAGACTAAGTCTCAACCCTACGTTTGCTTCCCAAAACGTTTCACCAATGGCAAGGTAACAATAAATCCTAATATTTTGTAAATCGTATAACTAACTTTCAGACAATGATATGTTATTTTCATTAGTAAAATAAATTTTTGAATATACTTACCCGATAATCATGTAGCTGTCAACTCCGTTGCCCGACAGAATTCTACGGAAGGGATACGCCAGCGATCGCTATACAAGAGGGGGGTGTACTCACAAGCGCCACCTGTGGCCAGGTACTGCAGTACTTCTTGTTGACACCACCTCAATTTTTCCTCGGTCCACTGGTTCTATGGGGAGGAAGGGTGGGTCAATTAAATCATGATTATCGGGTAAGTATATTCAAAAATTTATTTTACTAATGAAAATAACATTTTTCAATATTAATCTTACCCGATAATCATGTAGCTGATTCACACCCAGGGAGGTGGGTGAAAACCAGTGTACATGTATATCAAGAAGCTAAGTATCCCGTATTTCATATTATCAGTTATTCAAAATAACAATGAAATTACAAGTACCTGGTAAGGAAGTCGACTTGAGCCATTACTCTGCCTTAAATAAGTTCGTCTTCCTTACTGAGCGCAGCGTTCCTCTTAGGAGGCTGAACAACTCTAAGGTGCTGAAGTATCAAGGGCTGCAACCCATACTAAAGGACCTCATCACAACCTTTAACCTCGGCGCTTCTCAAGAAAGAATTGACCACCCGCCAAATCAACAAGGATGTGGAAGGCTTCTTAGCCGACCGTACAACCCATAAAAAGTATTCAAGAGAAAGGTTAAAAGGTTATGGGATTATGGGAATGTAGTGGCTGAGCCCCCGCCTACTACTGCATTCGTTGCTACGAATGGTCCCAGGGTGTAGCAGTACTCGTAAAGAGACTGGACATCTTTGAGATAGAATGATGCGAACACTGACTTGCTTCTCCAATAGGTTGCATCCATAACACTCTGCAGAGAACGGTTCTGTTTGAAGGCCACTGAAGTAGCCACAGCTCTCACTTCATGTGTCCTTACCTTCAGCAAAGCAAGGTCTTCTTCCTTCAGATGAGAATGTGCTTCCCTAATCAGAAGCCTGAATAGTAAGAAACTGAGTTCTTAGACCTTGGAAAAGAAGGCTTCTTGATAGCACACCATAAGGCTTCTGATTGTCCTCGTAAAGGTTAAGACCTTTTTAGATAGTACCTAAGAGCTCTAACTGGGCAAAGTACTCTCTTCAGTTCATTCCCCACCAAGTTGGACAGGCTTGGGATCTCGAACGACTTAGGCCAAGGACGTGAAGGAAGCTCGTTTAGCAAAAACCGAGCTGCAAGGAACATGTAGCCGTTTCAGATGTGAAAACTATGATCCTGCTGAAGGCGTGGATCTCACTTACTCTTTTAGCTGTTGTCAAGCACACGAGGAAAAGAGTTTTTAATGTGAGGTCCTAAAAAGAGGCTGATTGGAGAGGTTCAAATCTTGATGACATAAGGAACCTTAGGACCACGTCTAGATTCCAGCCTGGAGTGGACAACCGACGTTCCTTTGAGGTCTCAAAAGACCTAGGGAAGTCCTGTAGATCTTTGTTGGTGGAAAGATCCAAGCCTCTGTGGCGGAAAACCGCTGCCAACATGCTTCTGTAACCCTTGATCGTAGGAGCTGAAAGGGATCTTACTTTCCGTAGATGTAACAGGAAGTCAGCAATCTGGGTTACAGTGGTACTGGTTGAGGAAACTGCAATGGTCTTGTACCAGCTTCGGAAGACTTCCCCTTGAGACTGATAGACTCTGAGAGTGGATGTTCTCCTTGCTCTGGCAATCGCTCTGGCTGCCTCCTTCGAAAAGCCCCTAGCTCTTGAGAGTCTTTCGAAAGTCTGAAGGCAGTCAGACGAAGAGCGTGGAGGTTTGGGTGTACCTTCTTTACGTGAGGTTGACGTAGAAGGTTCACTCCTAGAGGAAGAGTCCTGGGAATGTCGACCAGCCATTGCAGTACCTCTATGAACCATTCTCTCGCGGGCCAGAGCGGAGCCAACCAACGTCAGCCGTGTCCCTTTGCGAGAGGAGAACTTCTGAAGTACCCTGTTGACAATCTTGAACGGCGGGAATGCATACAGGTCGAGATGGGACCAATCCAGCAGAAAAGCATCCACGTGAACTGCTGCTGGGTCTGGAATCGGAGAACAATACAACAGGAGTCTCTAGGTTATCGAGGTAGCGAACAGATCTATGGTTGGCTGACCCCACAGGGCCCAAAGTCTGCTGCAAACATTCTTGTGAAGGGTCCACTCTGTGGGGATGACCTGACCCTTCCGGCTGAGGCGATCTGCCATGACATTCATACCGCCCTGAATGAACCTCGTTACCAGCGTGAGCTTTCGATCTTTTGACCAGATGAGGAGGTCCCTTGCGATCTAGAACAACTTCCACGAAAGAGTCCCTCCCTGCTTGGAGATGTAAGACAGGGCTGTGGTGTTGTCAGAGTCCACCTCCACCACCTTGTTAAGCTGGAGGGACTTGAAGTTTATCAAGGCCAGAAGAACCGCCAACAACTCCTTGCAATTGATGTGAAGTGTCCTTTGCTCCTGATTCCATGTTCCCGAGCATTCCTGTCCGTCCAAAGTCGCACCCCAGCCCGTGTCTGATGCGTCCGAGAGGAGACAGCGGTCGGGTTTCTGAACAGCCAAAGGTAGACTTCCTTGAGAAGAAAGCTGTTCTTACATCACGCGAGAGAAGACCTCCTCTCTTCGGAAACAGGAACTGAGACCGTCTCTAGCGTCATGTCCTTTATCCAGTGAGCAGCTAGATGATACTGAAGGGGGCGGAGGTGGAGTCTCCCTAACACGATGAACAGGGCCAGCGATGAAAGTGTCCCTGTTAGACTCATCCACTACCTGACTGAGCATCGGTTCCTTCTCAGCATGCTCTGGATGCATTCTAGGGCTTGGAAGATCCTTGTGGCCGACGGAAAAACCCGAAAAGCTCGACTCTGAAGATCCATACCCAGGTAGACAATGGTCTGGAATGGGACGAGCTGGGACTCCTCAAAATTGACCAGGAGGCCCAGTTCCTTGGTCAGATCCATAGTCCATCTGAGAATCTCCAGACAGCGACGACTTGTGGGAGCTCTTAAAAGCCAGTCGTCTGATGGAGCCGGACACAAGATCATGGTCCTGCTGCACAGTCTGTGAACTGTCAACCATGGGGAAGCGAGGAAGTACAGTGACAACCCGAAGCTGTGTAGACTGTCTGGGTCGTACAGACAACTCCTTATCGGGTTGCTGAGGTTGCCGCACTGCGTCACAACAAGTCACTTCTGCTGGTTGTTGAACGTCTTCCCAGTGACACACTGACTCCGTAAACAAAAAATCCTCTAACAAGGACTAAGCTTGGACTGCATGTCTTGCAACACAGCTCAAGGTCTATGGGAGCAGGTGTGGTAACAGACGGGGTTAGCGACTGAAGTGGAACCATTACCTTCCCTGGAAGCATGTTATGCTTAAATAAAAGTCCATAGGAGGCTACGCAGCTAAAGGCTCCTCTCCAAATGACAGAGTCCTCAAGGGAATATCAGAAGGAGGGAGAAAAGCACTTTCTCATCTACAGGGACCATATCCGAGAAAAGCTAAGTTCTCTCAGTGAGGGTTTCACTGGTGCAAAAGCAGCAGACTAGAAGGCAACGTTATGAAACTGCTTGACAGTCTAGTGAGTTGGCAACAACCAAAGATGTGTGACTGAGAAGCATGCGGTAAGGTATGCAGAGCATGCTGTATGCAGAGCATGCTGTATGCAGAGCATGCTGTATGTAGAGCATGCTGTAAGGTAAGCAGAGCATGTTGCATGGCGTGTAACATTTCTCAGAAATTCCATGACCAGTGCTAGATTGAGTAATATCGCATTACTGTCCATTGAAAGTGCACGTGCCGAGGGAATTGATTTAGACTGTTTTGTTGATGAATTTGATAGCCGGCATGATAATCGTAGAATTAAGCTGCACTAAATATACGTACTATAATCTACTTCACCTCAGGAAAGGGAAACTCGCCCTGTTGGCAACACTGCATTACTTCATGCATGCTTGCATGGGGTTTTAATATCAACATAATATTTACATTATATTCATAACTCATGATTCATTTTTGTTTTGAAGATATTTTTGCCATATTTTTGCAATTTTGTTAAAAATATATTGCAAGGAATACATATATATATTTTTTTTTTTTTTTTTTTTTTTTTTTTTTTTTTTTAAGTAATACGAATAACCTCCATTATCATAATGTTTGTGTAGGCATACATGTATATGTTTTACAAATGCCAGTTATGAAAGTAATGAGGTGTTATTATTGTCATTTGTTATTTCAAAGTTGAATGGGAAGAGGCTCAAGCTGAGGAGAAAGTGGCAGATGCATGCGTTGAGGTGGCTGACTCATAGCATGAGGTTCCTGCCTCAAGAGTTGCGCTTGCCTCAAGGGTTGAGGTGGATGCGCAGTAGCAGGTTCCTGTCTCACGAGTTGAGGTTCTTGAGGTGTGAGCTGCGAGAGTTGAGGTAGCGGCTGCGCAGAACGCAGTTCCTGTCTCACGAGTTGAGGTTCTTGAGGTGCTAGCCTCAAGAGTTGAGGTTCTCGCCTTGAGGAAAGTGGAGGTAGCAGCTGCGAGAGCTGAGGTGGCTGCCTCAAGGATGGTAGAGGTTGTCGTACCTCAAGAGGTTGTTGCCTCGAAGATGGTCTAACTGCAAGAAACTCTTGCCTCAAAGGAAGAGGAGGAAGTAAGGCATAAGACTCCTGTTCCCATTGTTGAGGTTGCCTTAAGGAAGGTGGAGGTTGCTGCACAACGCTGGTAACTGGCAACTCCCAACGCGGTAGCTCATGCATGGAGGTAGCTTGAGGAACCTCAACCTCATACGTCTGGCAGATTGTACTGCGCAGAGGAGGAGGAGCGTTCGCAGGAGGAGGTGTATTAACCTTCTCTGCCTGAAACTCCTGCATCAACACCGCAAGCTGAGACTGCATTGTCTGCAGCAAAGACCACTAGAGTTTAAGAAAGACAACAACAAACGGAGCTACTGTCCGTTGAGACTGAGGGTCTAAAACAGCTGGTGCGGCAACAGACGGAGCTACTGCCTGTTGCGATACCACCTTGCCTCTCTGGGAGGTGTGCAGTTGTCGTACTGCAGCAAGTCCGAAATGACCCAGGGCTAATGGCTACACCTAGGAGTTGGACTTGTGCGGAAGGGACCGACTTGCACTTAAAAGCTGCAAGATTTGGTCCATGGTTTCTGCGAGAAACCTCTTCCGCAGACGAGGAATAAAAGGGCTCTCTCGTCTTTGTGTGGGTGGGGTGATCACGTCGGCAACGTGTGTAGATACACCCGAAACCACGGAGGGAAAAACGTCTGTTCGTCGATCAAGGCCTGCTGAACCCATAAGTCCTTCGACATTACTTCTCCCCTGGGCTTGGGAGCTTGTAAGAGGTCCCAGACTAGGCGAACAACTGGCACGAACAGACGAACCCTCGAACGCAACACTGTAACACTTTGCGCTAAACACTTATCACTTTTGATTTTCTGTTTGCACTTATTTCACTGAACTCGAAACTTTAAGTGGTTTGTACCTGAAACACGCAATTCTATCCTTCCTTAAAAGTTAGTAATTGCGAAAACAGAATTACAATGTAACAGAAAAATCTAATGAAAGATAAATAATTCAGTGGCTGGAAAGAGACTAAACACTAGATCAAATAAACTACGTTTAAAATCTCTCACCGCATAAAGCTTGAGAACAAGAATAAAACTCTAGAAACGTTTACCTTCTTCCCCTAAAGAGACTAGGGAGAAGAGCAAAAACGATAACAACGTTACTCGCTTGAACAAAACGTTTATCCTCCTCTCTCTCCCTCCGTCTCTATCTCTCTCTCTCTCTCTCTTTTGACTTAGAACCTGAGAGAAGAGCCCAATCATATATATCGTTAAAACATATTATTGTTAAAGGAAAAAAACTGAAAGATTTCCCAAATAAAAAGTTCCTTTATTAGAATTAAAACCATTAAGCTAAGAAAGAATGAACAAAACGCTAGAAACGGTTACTCTTACTGCAACGTGACACCGTGAAAATTCTCTCTCTATCGTAACGATAGAGCGCAAGTTGAACGTTCTGAACGTCAACAACTGCAGAGACAAAACAAAACGTTAGTTCAACTTTGAAAACAGTACGAGACTATCAAAGAAATTCTTTCAAAAACATTAAAATAGCATAATATGTTAACAGGTAAAATCGAAATGACGGGCTCAATGTTAATTAACTTCGGTACCAAGAAAAGACCGCCTACTATTAGGAAAGGTCGAATATAAACAAATATAAAAATTAATTTTAATAAGTTTATAATAAAAGGAAGTTAATCGAAGAGGCCTATAAAAGGCGGAGAGATATAAAATAAATCTATAACTTTTGTTAAGCAAAATTAAGAAAGAGAGTCTATACTCTCTTAGACACCAACACTTCCGTCTAAGGGAAGGGTCGGCCATTTAAAAGTGAAAGAGAGTTCATACTCTCTTCGTCACCATAATTAATCAAATTAATTCCAAAAGCTAGCTAAGCTAATGATAAAACTTCCTGAATAGCGAAAGCTAAACTCTAGAGCAAATACATCACCAAATCGTGAGCAAAAAACTCCAGAATCAACAGCGTATCCATGTAGGTCTAGCCGGAGGCACGACAGAGGAAAAATTGAGGTGGTGTCAACAAGAAGTACTGCAGTACCTGGCCACAGGTGGCGCTTGTGAGTACACCCCCCTCTTGTATAGCGATCGCTGGCGTATCCCTTCCGTAGAATTCTGTCGGGCAACGGAGTTGACAGCTACATGATTATCGGGTAAGATTAATATTGAAAAAAATATTTTCCCATAAAAATATTGATTTGACAAGTAATAATAAAGTTTACGCCTGTCCCAACCAACTACATACACCCCAGCTTTTCCAACTAGGGTTGTAGCTTAGCTAGTAATAACAATAACGATAATAATAGCCCTTGTTAACCCTTTTATCCCCAGGCTATTTGAAACTTTCCAACCCTTAATCCCCAGGGGTTATTTTTTTTTCAAGCACATTTTGCAGTATATCTTTTTAAAATTGCTCTAACAGCCTTAATTTTCATCAGAGAGAGGTCAGGTTGGTCTCATTCTCTTGGAAAATGCCTGAAGTTTCTCAAAAAATTATCAAAAATATGCAAAAAAAAATATAAATAGCAGTTTTTTTGCAAGAACGTACCGGTACGTCCATGGGGGTAAGGGGATGAGTTTTGTGAAACGTTCCAGTACGTCCTTTGGGGGTAAAAGGGTTAAGATCTGTAGGGCCCTATTTAGGCTGAAGCATAATGCTCAAAATTTTCAGCCTTCCAAATGAACTTCCTTAAGTTCAAACGGATGGGTACAAAGAAGTGTGTACTAGACAGGAGGGGGGAGATCATCCAATCATTTCTTGGATGGAAGCAAGAACTGATAAGTTTATATCCACTACAAACTGGTTCAAGTTGGATATGTCTAAGACTGGTCTCCATACTATTGAGGCATTGGGTACCCCAAACAAACAGTTGTAGAAGTCCTTGCTGGAAGTATAAGTCAGACCTTGCCATTCACAGGAATTAGGTAACAGGGCTACTGCTAATGGCTTAAGGGAATGAACTATTGGTACCTCCACCCAATAATGCTACTCAGCCCCCTTACCAGGCCAGGTGCGAGCTACTGACTCCCTGCCCACTATTGTGCTAGCAGACCTACTTACCATCACCCCATGAGAGACTTAAAAACATAGTTCATTAAAGAATATTTTTACAGTGGGAACATGTTTTAAAATCAGTCAACAAGTATCTAATCAAAATAAGATTTTCAATATTCCAAGAGAAAGCAAAACCCTATAGAAATAACCAATACAGGTACAAAATATCT
Source organism: Palaemon carinicauda (assembly GCF_036898095.1). Lineage (NCBI taxonomy): Eukaryota > Metazoa > Arthropoda > Malacostraca > Decapoda > Palaemonidae > Palaemon > Palaemon carinicauda. The sequence goes on from NC_090748.1 coordinate 106,324,011, forward strand.
GTATCCCAAGTTATTGGTTGCTCAGTAAGCTTGCGTCCAAAATGATAGTCTCATAAAAAAAACTAATAGACTTTTATACACTGAAGTATAAATTGTAATCAAATAAAGGAATAAGCAATCGAGATCCAGATTTCAAACAAATGTAATGACTCTGTCTCCTAGATAACCTTCAATTTAGAATAATAAAAGTATATACTCAACAACGATGTAATAGAAAGTACCAATACTACACGAGGAAAATGAAAATGCCTTTAGGCGACCGAAGGAGCTAATGGCAATCGATATCACGGGGAGGAGTGACCTATAATAAACGATACTCAAGAAAGAAAGAGAAGACTTGTGTATCAATTCTTCTGTACTTGAAATCTGATAAAGAAAATACATCAACATAACAGGGTCGTACAACATATCCTCACCAATCAAAATAAAACATAGAGATGCAGACTTCTCATGGGTGTGACATAGATTTTCTTGATTAGGAGATAACTTCCACATTTAAGCTACAGTACCTACTTGTTTCCTGTATCAACAATTAATTTCTTTGTAATTGGTATGGCATTAGTAAAAGTAATAGATTTGCTAACTGTATGGTTACCTAACTACATGTATTGTATACTGCAATAATTGCACTATTAAAAAATAGCTAATGCAATTTACTACAGTTGTAAAATGTCCTTTTTAAAACCATCTACAAACCCACTATTAGTTATCCATATCTCCTTATACTAAATATGCTTGTTGAGCATTCAATACTCTTTCTTCCCTATAAGCATCCTGCTATGAGTTTTTGTAAATTTTAACATTTAACGAAAAGCTCCTAAATCACGACAAAGACATGTTAAAAAAATTCCTGATTTTAAATTAGAGTAACATACAGTAATCTGAAATAGAATGTAATTTTCCACTTAACTTTTTCCAAAGGCATTTGTACATTTTTTATTTGTTAGAATGGTGTTCAAAAGAATTCACATTCAGAAGTATTTTACAAATCATACACAATTATGGGTGCTATTATAGTATGCTATCTACCGCCGATTTTGCTATCTACCACCCCTCTCTGACTATAGTATGATACCCACCATCAGTCCCTAAGAATACGGTCTACTTGCTAATCCGCCTCTAATAAGGAGGATCAATACCGACTTGATAACCCAACCTAACCTAACTCAACCCAACCTAACCTAATTTACAAACTGCTTATAATTATGCACCCATGTCCTAACATAGTCTAACCCAACCTAACCTAACCTACAAACTGTTTATAATTATGCATCCATGTTATCCTTCCAATAAATATTATTAAACTATCATTAAAGTCCAATTAGGATAACATACTTGTGGTAAGTAATCTGTTTGATAATCCTCATCAAACAGGAGGATTAACATTGACGGTAGATAACATACTTTGAGGTAGATAGCATACTGTAGTAGAAATTCGACGGTAGATAGCATACTATAATAGCACCCAATTATGTATCTCTCATTCAGACCCTTCAAAAACATTAAACAATAATGGCACATGCTTTTGCTTCAAGACAATTATAAAGCAGCACAGCAAAGAATATAGCTACATATCTGGTCAGAATCAGTCAGTAATTAGTATGAAGAACATCGTGTGACACACTCTACATATTTACGTACACAAAAATCCAAACATTAAAGGTGCATGTGAGCCAAAATAGAATATGTATGTGTATGCATTTGTGTATGTGCTAGCCCCTAAGATGATGATACCTCAAATTATCTCCAAAGAAATCCTCTATCCTTAAGCGATGTTAGAAGTCTTTATCCGGCTGCGTGAAAGGCACGGATGTATCTCACTGAAACTTAAGAATATAAGGTGAAGTAAATATTACATACTGTACATGGCACTTTTAAACCTACCCATAAATATCTAATGCCTTAGATTTCTGTCCATTTCACTACAAAAGCAGAACGTGAAGCAACTTTTAAGAAGCAAAAATATGACAATAAAATATCCTGAAGAAAAATAATGTTAGTTCACAAGATAAGGTCATGTATGTATAAATTTTGGCTTGAATTTTTTAGATGGAATTATGAATGATGTTACAGTGCTGAAGGTAACTACATTCGAATAAGGTAACATACAACTGAGGAACTACTGTATTTGAGTTTAAGATTACACCATAAGGTGTAGTAAATATTACATACTGTACATGGCACTTTTAAACCTACCCATAAATATCTAATGCCTTGGATTTCTGTCCATTTCACTACAAAAGCAGAACATGAAGCGACTTTTAAGAAGCAAAAATACGACAGAACAAAATATCCTGAAGAAAAATAATGTTAGTTCACAAGATAAGGTCATGTATGTATAAATTTTGGCTTGAATTTTCAGATGGAATTATGAATGATGTTACAGTGCTGAAGGTAACTACATTCGAATAAGGTAACATACAACTGAGGAACTACTGTATTTGAGTTTAAGATTACACCGGATTCTATTCTAAGTTTGGGGAACTTCAATAAAATACAGGAACTATCAAACATGAATTCATACAAGTTTTCAAGTCCTTAATGAGACTTGCAACTGTGATGTGAATATGGTTATAACTACCAATACAATATTTGAGGAAGCAGCATTATTTCTTTTTAGAAAACAAGAACATAATTAGTTTCAAAGCTTTCTGACTATAAATATGGAATTTTCTATACAAGTACAGTTACTATAAATGTTTCTACAGACATTTACAACCTAATCCAATACACCTGTTCCACTGTTATTCTTATATCATATCCCCATAATAGATCTACACATTATTCGTTTAATTATTCCCTTTTCCATTTTGATTATGAACACCATTAATAAAGGAAACAGAATTTACTAACAAGGACAACATAACAATCAATTCAACTTCACATTAGGATAACTAATGCAATTTGCCACAATTGTGTAAGGCAAGATCTGTTATCCCATCCTAAACACGCTCGTTATCTTTAAGAACATTTGACAAAGGAATTACTGCGCCAGGCCAAAGGACATTTTCATATGAATTTAGCCTACCAATAGTTTGCTTTTAAAATGTTTCCCATATGTTTAATGCAAAATAAGCATTTTATAATTTTCAAAATCTTATTATAGTTTAGGCTGAAAAGCTCTACTGATGGAATGGATGCTAAATTCTATATACGACCTAAATTCTGAATATAATACTGTATTTAGGACATAAACCACACACACACTATATATGTGTATGTGTGTATATATATATATATATATATATATATATATATATATATATATATATATATATATATATATATATATATATATATATATATATATATATAAACCTCTTTCTAAGGAGATTGAAGTATGTATATAAAAGTATACTATAGACACTTCTGATTCTCAACAGGTCTCTTGGGATGAAGTTGCTAAACCAATGTTCTTTTCCTTGACCACAACTGATCTTGGATGTCGATCGCCACTCCTACCTTATGTTGACTCATAGGCAGCTGGTCAGCATTGAGCCACGAATCTTGCAAATGTGAATCAAGTGACCGAATAGTAAGCTACAAAGACAATACCCTACACAGTACTGTATATCAACTAGTTGCTCTGAGGCAACGTCAAAGTTGAAAAATCTTTATCATCCAACTGAATAAGTTTGCATTCCGCATCTCAGAATGTAAATAAAACATACGGAGCACCCTAATTATTCCTCCGTAACATTTTACATAAAATTTACAGTCCAGTACTGTAGTTATTTTACAGCCATATCTATATCTCCTAACTTGCGAATCCTTTTCCCTAATATTCTCGAGAGTTTCTGATATCTATTAAAAACTAAGTTTGTGTTTGCATTAAAAATCGTAAAAAGAAAGGAAAACATGGTTTTTTATAGATGGCATTCAGAAACAATTTAGCCATTTACTCTATTGGAACTTTAGAAGTCCAAACTTGGAGCAGTACATAGTTTATTCATCAAATTTATTTTACTTCTCTTTACAGTTCATTCTTTGCTGCTCATTTTCTTTTTTTCAGGGCTGGATAGCTTTACCCATTGGGGTACAAGACTTGCAAAATCCCGCATTTTCAACTATGATTGCAGTTTAGTTTATAGTAATAATAATATCAATAATCATATGGAAAATAACCATGATAACAAATGGTAACATTGACCCATTTCTAGGTTCCTGTTTTCCTAATAACGAGGCAAAGTTTCATCATCATGGGCTATACTGTACTGTGCAAAGCTTTCGCATGTCTGAGTACTACTGTTTTCTACAACAATGTACCGTAATATAATACATTATTTTCCCTCAAAAAGCAGGATGATAAATAGCAAATGTTAATATGCAAGCAGGTCTAGACTATACACAGGCTATGTAGCTAGTGTTAACATAACTGATGGCCACATTCTTTTAAAGGTGTTTAACTACCATATCTAGTTAACGCCAACTTTAATGACTATTCCAGCCACTTACTTGGAGAAACAGGACGTTCATAAATTTTGGAATGCGAGTAGATTGTATATGACTAGTAAGAACTACTGTATATTCTCACTTTGGTTTTATCCGCAACCCTCGTTGGAGTTATTAATACTGATATGTTCACGATTATATCATTAACTACCTGATGTGCGACTCATAGTTTACTCATGGTGTAATTAATACTATCATACTTTAATTTCTCACCAATTCAAAACCATGAAAATTTCCTTGACAATTATTGCTGTTGCAAACCACTTGTTTTGTGTTTTCTCAAACCCCTATATATAACAACTATGGGGGGTCCTCAATGGGAATATTTACTTTTTAGTGCGGAGAAAAACAGAAAATGAGAGAATTGCACTTGCAAGAATTTTCTAAAACGTCTCAGGTTACGCAATGGATAAACTACATGGTTTATGTATGTAACTTGCAACAGTCTCAGAATATACTGAAGTAAACAAGAAAGATATCACAAGACGATTGTACTGTACATACCTATCTTACACTCCCTAACCTAACCAACAGCACCTGGTATTATTTGACTTTTGGGGTTCTTCCTTGCCCAGATTCCATCACCTAACCTAGATTACCATATGCCATAAGAGTTAAATACAGGGGCGAGTCTTAAATTTACATAACCTAACATAGAGGTCTAACCTCTACCAGAGTGCTGTACATTACAAATGTATAATATAGCTACCCACTTCAATTTCACCATCCGTATCTTGACCTTAACGGTAAAAGGTGCAACTCCTATCTCCCCTTTAGCATCGCAGATTACCATACTCCTTACTACATGTTTGGTTTGGAAGGTACGGCTCGCTAAATAAATTTTGTTAATTACAATTTAACTAATTTATTTCTTTTGGATGGCTATAAAAGTTGCATCAAACTTAAAGGTACAGTATTGAAAAATTACCTACGCATAAAAAATGAAAAAACATTTATCAGCTAAAACACACTTGGACGTTGATGGATGCATCTCTGTTTACAGTGTGTATGCATTGCCGATACCATAAGCAAGCTTTGTATAATATGGCTATGGCAGCAAGCACCAGATGCTCTCAGCACTAAAGCACCTAGGAGATTCATAAGACAATGAAAATGCTACCAGTGGTAACTTCATCCCATAAAGTACGTGTTGAAAACTTGAAGTGAAGAATTTTTTAGACAAATTCTCTTCAATGGAAAAGACAAGATGGTATATATATATATATATATATATATATATATATATATATATATATATATATATATATATACAGTATATATATATATTTGGGAGCATTTATAGGAGGGTAGGTCACAGTTTAGAAAATAGGTAAAATCATCCTAACCTAATGTTACTTAACTAATCCTACGCCAACTATCAAGGTAATGATATGATATACCCAACTTGCTGCAAATTAAACTATAAATATATATAGATATATATATATATATATATATATATATATATATATATATATATATATATATATATACATATATATATATATATATGTATATATACTGTATATATACATATATATATATATATATATATATATATATACATATATATAAATGTATATATACTGTATATATATATATATATATATATATATATATATATATATATAAAATGCATTGTTGTTTTATTATATTCACAACTGCATGGAAAATAAAATGGGAATAATTCCCATTCAGCGTAGATATTAGACTAAATACTAATTAATAATACTCAAAGCACCTACTAGGGTATTAGAACAAGGCTATGAATAATAACACAGTGATAAATATGAACACATACCAAATAAAGTCCATATAAATAATATCTATTAAAATGTATGTCTTAAAGGGTATCCAGGCGATAAACTGATACAGTAGGCTACATGGCGTTAACCTAGATCCAATGAAACTTCATTGAACAGCAATCGTGGTGTTATAACGTCATGAACTCCCGATGTCCTTTTTAAGTTTACCTAGGGAGGAGCCAGGCTACGATTGCTCAGCTTAAGCCCCAATTACCGTAGGATATATTTAGGTATATCTCACTATTGATCAGCTCAAAAAATAAATGCCATTTCAAAAAACACGTGAGTTTTCCTATAAGAAAAACAGTTTTTGATTAGAATATATTGTCCGTAACTATGGGAGCCATGCTACGATTGCTTAGCTTAAGCCCCCATTACCATAGGATATATTAGGATATATCTCACTATTTATTCGCCTAAAAAATGTAATTTCGAAGAAAACGTGAGTTTTCCTATAAGAAAAAGTTTTTGATTAGAATATATTGTCCGTAACTATAATAAAACCAAAATAAGTCCCGATGACTATGCTAGTCAGGGAAGTCCACTTCGGGGATCTGCAGATCACTTATCTCATACTAGTCATAAGTCGCAAACCAGTCTCATCTCTCAAAGCAGTGGTCGTTGACGCCACTTTAGTTCAGTAGGAACTAAATGAGTCAATCTATGAATATTACTGTCAAATGTCAGACTCACCCTCTACCGCAAGCCAGTTTGTTTACGCTTCAAGCTTCATATTTGACCAATAGATGTCGCTTTATAGAAATGCAGACGACGTTTTTCTTCTTCTTTCGAGATTTTTTTGTGACTCTAGGTTGGGCATGACTCTACATCGGCTCTTACTTACTTTTGCATCGTTTGAATGACTTTTTTTTTTATCTCTCAAGTCTACATTAAAGTTCATAATACAGACACATTTTCAACAATCAATACGAATATTATATGCTATATCTATGTAACCAAAATTCTTCCCTTGTGTTAATAAACACTTCAAGGTCTATTGTCTAAACAAACTTTTCAAGGACTTGTCAATCAATTAGATATCAAACTACTAAAAAATATTATATTGTGATAAAAATATAGCAGTGCAACTCACGTCTCTCAGAAATCCCCAAATTAACACGAAAAGAGTATAAAAACTTTGCCATCATAACAGGATTCAAATATCAAAATCAGTAACTTGAAGAATGGCCAGCATCAGATAGTAGAACTAAAATGCTGTTATTGTTATTTCATATTAGCAATGGGATTAAATATGACCTTTGCCACTAAAAAAGGATTCAAATATCAAAATCAGTAACTTAAAGAATGGCCAGCATCAGAAAGTAGAACTAAAATGCTGTTATTGTTATTTTATATTAGCAATGGGATTAAATATGACCAGTAAGCTACATGTATTTTGCATTAAAACAGATAATCAAAAAGCTCACTCTTGACTCTTAATTACTTTACAAAATACATTTCTACGGATTACTATTCTGAGTCAAACTGACTGATATATTCAAGCCTCCTTTGTGATCTGTTCAAGTCCTGAAAAAAAAGTTCATTTTGTTCAAGCATAAGTGTGAGCTAAATATGACGAAAATTAAACAACAGAGATTCGATATACTGTTCCTTAGGATTTATGACAAGGCCCTGTATATATATATATATATATATATATATATATATATATATATATATATATATATATATATATATATATATATACATAAAGTATATATACATATATATATATATATATATATATATATATATATATATTTATATATATATATGTATATATATATACATATATATATATATACATATATATATATATATATATATATATATATATATATATATATATATATATACATATACACACACACACACACATATATATATATATATATATATATATATATATATATATATATATGTATGTATATATATATATATATATATATATATATATATATTTATATATATATATATATATATATATAACTGGCAGTTTTGCCAATAATGATATAAGTTGAAACTCAACCAAGTATTTGAAAAGCTTTAGGTTTATGCAAAATCCACAAAAAAAAAAAAACAGAGTTTTCTTATATTTCAGGTGAAATGCGTGAAACAGGGGTCACGTCAGCAGAAGGGATCATCACCATGGAAAGATTACTCATTTGTGATGGAATATATATTGCAAAAGTCAAAGGAAAACACTAAGAAATACCTTTGTATGTGGATCAAGTTCTCAGAGAAGTCACGAAGCTTGGCAGGCTAATTCTCTTCTCCCCAAGAGTGTCTAATGATCTAGTCCAGTGGTTCCCAACCTGGGGGAAATTTTCCCCTGGGGGGAAATTTGAAGCTTCCAGGGGGGAAATAATTACACTACCTACTAACTAAAACAAGCGGAAAATGTCCTCATAGTACGTGCGGCAATTTTTTGTTAGCCATTCAATTGTGATATGATCATATCAGTTCTCAAAGACATGATATTCAAGGGGAGAATTGGAGTGTCATGCCCATTTCTGAGGCAGGCGAGTGGTCATGAGGGCTGGGCGGGGCATGAAGGGGGAAATCTGGATGGTTGAACTGGGTGCAGAGGGGAAATGACAGAAAAAATGTTGGGAACCACTGATCTAGTCAAACTAAAAGAAAGCATGAGATATCAAGTTAAAGTGATCACGATGCTTGGAAGCCTTAAACCAAGTGTCCATTATGTTTGAAGAAGAAGCATCAAGTTTCCACGATAAATTACCTCTGCACCATGGTCCTCCACTTTCTTTGGTTAGAGTTCTCTTGCATGAGGGTACACTCGGGCACACTATTCTATCTTATTTCTCTTCCTCTAGTTTTGTTAAAGGTTTTATAGCTTATATATGAAATATTTTTTTTACTGCTGTTACTGTTCTTAAAATATTTTATTTTCCCTTGTTTCCTTTCCTCACTGGGCTATTTTCCTTGTTGGAGCCCCTGGGCTTATGGCATCCTGCTTTTCCAACTAGGGGTGTAGCTTAACAAGTAGTAGTAATAATAATAATAATAAAAATAATAATAATAAAAATAATAATAATAATAATAATAATAATAATAATAATAATAATAATAATAATAATAATAATAATAATAATAATTTTTACAATATTTCATTGAACTCTAATTCTAGAGGCCCTATATTAGAAATCATAGTTCCTAAATATATAAATAATTCTACCTCATTAATCCTTTCTCCTTTCATTTAAATTACATCTTCCATTGCATATTCCGTTCTCATCATCTCTGCCTTTTATTTTATTTATCTTGAGCCCAACCTCATGTGATATTTCATGCATTCTGGTAAGCAAGCATTTCAAATCATGTGGTGTTCTGCTAATAAGGACAGCGCAATGGGCATACTCTACGTCAGATAATTTCCTATTACCAATTCAGTCCAATCCTTCTCCACCATCCCCAACTATTCTATGTATTACAAAATCCACGCGAAGGATAAACAACATAGGTGACAACACATTCCCTTGGAGTACTCCACTGTTCACTGGAAATTCATTTGATAGGAATCCACTAATATTAACTTCGCACTTTCTATGCTCATGAACAGATTTTTTTTTAGATTTATATATTTAAGGGAACTCCATAATAGTGCAGGACTCTCCACACACTATCCAAGGGATTTTCATAGTCCACAAATGCTATCAAAAGTGGATTTTTATATTCTACGCATTACTAGAAAATTGCATCTACGGGTGTTTTCTCGTAAAAGAAATTCTGGGGGAGTCCCCCCTGACCCACCATTCAAACTTTAGCTCTCCCCCACCCTCGAAAAAACGCCCCTACGCCCGAGGTACATGTAATAAGGCAAACTTTATAGAGGATTGATATCTATAATTGTATTTAAGATTATTTAACAACGTATCTGCTGCGGAGATTGATATATTTTGGTTAAATATAAGATTTTCAATTCTATTGCTCAGTTCCAACTATTTGCTTTTAGAATTTTTATCTACTCTATATATTTATGCAATATACATTATCTGTATTTTACAGATAATTACCATAACTTAGAATGTAAAAATTAGAAAGAAAATAGTACTATTAAAATTATGAATTTTTGATGCATCGTAAAAAAAGAATACCATGAAAATATGTTTTAGTAACCAAACATTTCTCCAAATTTGAATATTAAGTAAGCGTTTTTATTTTTTTTTTGTCAAAAGATTCGTGTAAATGATTCTATCCAGATGGAAAAGGGTGATATTTTGATACTTATGTAGAAATATGTGTGGCAGGTAAAGATTATATTCAGCTCCAATTAAATAGGCTAATTTTTGGTTATCTTTAAACCAAAATTGACGTCACTGAAGGTTTCAGAGTGCAACGATTAAAGAGCTCTACACATTGTTTATTTTCATGGCCACTAGATGGCCTTAGCAGTAAAGTATCAAATTGCTAATTATCCCCATCATCCATTCATTATAAATTTTATTACTTCATTTCTGTTGCTATTTGGGCACAATATGCTATAAAACAGACACACGAGAACTTGATATTCCTTGTCTGGCCACAACTTAATTCTTAGGAAATTACAAATTTCACAATAAATGTTACAGAAGTATTTCCTCAGCAAACAATCGTTAGTTCAATTACATTTGGGGGTCGGGTGGGGGGGTCACCAGATATGCCACAAGTACTAAAATCGGCGAGAAAATCAAGTAATTACACAGTTATTTGATCTAATTTTCAGTTACCTTTTTATGAAACTTGAAGATAATTAATATGTTGCATGGTATGACATGTATTGTTAGTAAAACTATGTAGAATAACAATATTGGTATATTCTGAATGGCATAATCTCTCAGACTTCTCTTCTTCCACCCTCCTTGCATCGTAACGAGTTTTACTTTAACGCCAATAGATGGCATCAGAAGCATCTTGTCCCAACTAATATAGTCAATTACTTGAGGACCTCGTGGGTCAAAAAAGTGTGATAGGAAGGTAGAGGCTAGAGAATTGGTAGTTGGTGAATTGTCCAACGATCGTTTCCTTATTAGGAATGGATAATTTTATCAGAAAATGGTCAGAATTTTTCACATGGTATCGAAAGCAATCTTAGTTTACTTATGAAAGTGCTTACTATTTACTTTTTTCATCAGAACACATGGATAATGACTCATGTCCCAGTACAAGTGACCAAGATAACAATCATCAGTATAATTAAGGTTGGTGGGACGAGTTTGGGACAGCGCTAGCCAAATGGAATTTCCTTGAATGGAGAATATCATTATTCATTACAGATTCAAATAATTTAAGGAGTAATAGTTATATGACAGAAGTTGCATGACTATGGTGTATTTAATGTTCTTATTATCAGAGTAATCAACATAGACAAATCGAATAATGAAAAAGAAAATAGTCACATTTTTGTGTCTTCGCCAACGCCTGACTGTGTTGCGTCATCCACCTGTGAATTTTTGTTTGTTAATAAGGGCGTTCCAGAGTGTAAATCACTTACAAAATCGACCTTATCATCATTTCCTTAGTAAGTGTAGCCTATTCATGTCCGAATTATTGTTTCTTGGTTCAATATAGGTTGAAAGAATCCATTAAGTAAAGACAAAAATGTAACTTGTAAATTTTGTAAACAAGACAAAAGTCATAAGTTGTATCATTACATTATGGAATGTAAAGAACCTGTATGAACAAATATGTTTTGTAATTAATAATAATAAAATAACTTATTTTATTAAAAAATGTAAGGGAAATCATATTGTATTTTAAAATAGAATAACTGTGTTATTGGGAAATGGAAGATATAGGAACACTATACTAAACTTTTGATGTAAATTATCAATAAAATTTTTGAATTTGAAATTTGAAAATCCATTAAGTATATATATATATATATATATATATATATATATATATATATATATATGTGTGTGTGTGTGTGTGTAGAAATATATATATATATATATATATATATATATATATATATATATATATATATATATATATATATATATGTGTGTGTGTGTGTGTGTGTGTGTGTGTGTGTGTAGAAATATATATATATATATATATATATATATATATATATATATATATATATATATATATATATAAAACATTAATGTTTTCCTTTACCAGTATAATGGCCACGGTCTTCCTATGTCAATAATAGGCCAATCGTTAATATAAAAAAGCTGATTCTGAGAGAGAGAGAGAGAGAGAGAGAGAGAGAGAGAGAGAGAGAGAGAGAGAGAGAGAGAGAGAGAGAGAGAGAGGCCGGGGGGGGGACCTACAAAACATGAATGCTGATGATCTCTGTAAATGAATCAGAAGAGACAGAGAATACCTATAACAAGATGAGATAATGTTCATTTATATAGGTGAAGTGTGGATGTTGCATTAAGCTATTAAAGATATATGACAATAATTTGTCAACAGTTATTTTTGTAAAGTATAAATATAGATCGAAATGTTTTAAGGAATTTATTTCTGGACATGGAGTTAAAGATGATAGTTTGGAGAGACGGAAATGTAAGCATCCTCATCATCATCATCCCCTCCTACACCTATTGACGCAAAGGTCCTCAGTTAGATTTAGCCAGTTGTCTCTATCTTGAGCTTATAATTCAATACCTCTCCATTCCTCATTTCCCACGTCACGTTTCATAGTCCTCAACCATGTAGGTCTGGGCCTTCCAATTCTTCTAGTGCCTAGTGGAGGTCAGTTGCAAGTTTAGTGAACTAATCCCTCTTGGGGAGTGCGAAGATCATGCTCAAACCATCTCTATCTACCCCTCAGCATGATCTCATGTAAACATACATGGTTATTATGTCTCCGGGACTATAAATAAGGTTTTGCTCTATACAAAAATTTGTTTCAAAGGAAGAGTTTCTTCTTTAATGATATCAAAGAGAGTTTAAATCTTTGCCAACAAATCACAACAAAGGTTCTCATTTGATTTTTACATTTTTGATTCGATGGAAAGGTTCACAAAGATGATAGGTTGTTGGATGTCAATAAATGTTAATCGAGATTTGTTCAAAGTATTAAAACGTTTTTCAAATAAGTTACAAATACCCTATGATCGATAGAAATGGAAATAAACGTTAGGCTGGTTTATACAGTTAAAGGTTTATCCTTATTTCTATCGGTCATAGGTTCGAATCCTTGGTGGGGCAGAAATATTTATCATTAAAGAAATTTCCCTGAGTGTTTGAGATCCCGAGCGTATTCGATATTAAGGGGCATATATATATATATATATATATATATATATATATATATATATATATATATATATATATATGTATATATATATATACATATATATATATATACATATATATATATATATATATACATATATATATATATATATATATATATATATGTATATATATATATATATATATATATATATATATATATATATATGCATCACTAACACTCGTGATTTTAATCAATATAAATATCACCCTCAAAGGCATTTAATATCGTATTCTACCTTTGGTAATTCATTTATGCTAAATACTTCTGGGTGGGCAAGGATTCGAACCTATGCCCTGAGCCGAAACAACGCCTGCAAGGACGACTTTACCAATCAAGTTATCAAGAGAGATATAAGGTAATTTCAAGTTCACTGTACATATACCTGTCCAATTCAGGAATCTGTTCTTAGGCTTGAAATCAAATCACTAGACTCCCCACCGTCAGAGTTTCTCAAACTTTAGCCCCCCCCCACCCCCCTCCCCCCTCGAAAAACGCTCCTACGCTCCTGACGCTTTAAAACCAGGAAGGATAGAAATGATATCACAACAAGGCCTCCAACAAGAACGATAAATAAAATATGCTCTTCTAGGAGAAGGATACTCCAAAGTCAAACCATTATTCTCTAGTCTTGGGTAGTGCCATAGCCTCTGTACCATGGTCTTCCACTGTCTCTTGGTTGAGAGTTCTCTTGCTTGGGGTTACACTAGGGCACACTATTCTATCTTAGTTCTCTTCCTCTTGTTATTTTGAAGTTTTTATAGTTTATATATAATAGATTTATTCTAATGCTGTTGTTATTCATAAACTTCTCTTGTAGTATATTTCCCTATTTCCTTTGCTCACTGAGCTATTTTGTTTATTGGAGTCCTTGGGCTTATAGAATTCTGCTTTTCCAACTAGGGTTATTGCTTAGCAAGTAATAATAATAATAATAATAATAATAATAATAATAATAATAATAATAATAATAATAATAATATCTTTGAAGGGCTTTACAGACTCAGATGCAATCACCAGATGACTGACTAATATTTATCCAAAGCCACCAAGTGTAAATAATATAGGAAAGTATTATATATCACTTCAAAGCCTAGGAAAACAAAATAGTTAATATCTACAACTCAAAAGATGACAATACAGAGCAACATTGTTACAGTTTCTTCAGACAGTACCATATTATCCTATATACAAATCATCATTACCAGACACGCTATTATTATTATTATTATTATTAAATGCTAAGCTACAACCCTAGCTGGGAAAGCAGGATGCTATAAGCCCAGGGGCCCCAACAGGGAAAATAGCTCAGTGAGGAAAGGAAACAAGGAAAAATAAAGTATTTTAAGAATAGTAACAACATTAATATAACTACTTCCTATATAAACAATAAAAACTTCAACAAAACAAGAGAGAGAAAATAGATAGAACAGTGTCCCTGAGTGTACCCTCAAGCAAGAGAACTCTAACCCAAGACAGGGGAAGACCATGGTACAGAGGCTATAGCACTACCCAAGACTAGAGAACAAAGGTTTGATTTTGGAGTGTCCTTCTCCTAGAAGAGCTGCTTACCATAGCTAAAGAGTCTCTTCTACCCTTACCAAGAAGAAAGTAACCACTGAACAATTACATTGCCGTAGTTAACCCCTTGGGTGAAGAAGAATTGTTTGGTAATCTCAGTGTTGTCAGGTGTATGAGGACAGAGAAGAATCTGTAAAGAAGAGGCCAGACTATTCGGTGTATGTGTAGGCAAAGGGAAAGAACCGTAACCAGAGAGAAGGATCCAATATGGTACTGTCTGGCCAGTCAAAGGACCCCCTAACTCTCTAGCGGTAGTATCTCAACGGGCGGCTGGTGCCCTGGCCAACCTACTACCTACAAATTTGTCTAAGCCAAGCTGACTGGTTGCTGTACCACCCACTTCAAACGAGAAACAAGAGCAGACATTTTTATTTTCACCACATTCACCTTCAAGTGCTGCCCTTCACGAATGCCACCAATCCTACTGACATGGCATTATTCTTATGATTAAAAATAATAAATATATCATCCATATATTTTCTATACAAAACAGACTTAAAACTTAAAGGACAAATTTTCTAACCAATCCTTTAAGTTTTAGGTCTGTTTTGTATAGGAGGTATGTGGATGACACAATTGTTATTTTCAAACAAAAGAATGGCACAATCAGAATTTTCAATTATTGAAATTCTCAACACATTACTACTACTACTACTACTACTGCTACTACTACTACTACTACTACTACTAATAGTAATAATAATAATAATAATAATAATAATAATAATAATAATAATAATAAATTGTATAATAATAATAATAATAATAATAATAGACCATTCAGACGTAGAGAGAGATAGGGGTTGATCCGTTTCTGTTGTGTGTAATCTTGTCGATAATAATAATAATAATAATAATAATAATAATAATAATAATAGTAATAATAATAATAATAATAATCGTGTACTGTAAGTTCCCTATACTTCATACAAAGAGGTTTGCAAACACAATTCTTTTCTTCCATTTTTTCCACGATTTTCTTTCCTCCTCCATATCTTTTTTTTACCGCCCCCAAAGCATTCCATTCAATGTCTCCACCGCGGTTGTATTATCTTGTTTTCAAAGGCCAATTGCGGCTGGATTAATGGTCTGTGAGATCGTAAAACCTTTTCTCCCGATCATTTTCAGCTATAAAGCAGCGATACCTACTTTTTTTTTATTCCACCATTTCGGTGGGAGAGTCTGTCCCCTAGGATTGAACTTGTTTCTTTTTTTCTCATTTTGTTTGGTAGATTTGTGACATGTTGTTTCTCTAAGCTCGTTCGTTCGTATGTTCGAGGCGTTCTTAAACTAACAAATGAACGAACGAACGTCCCTACTTGGAGATCTGCTGGACTGGGGTTCGAGTCCCGGTCAAACTCGGTGGTTCCTTTGATCTGCTGGACTGGGGTTCGAGTCCCGCTCAAACTCGGTAGTTTGTTTGAGCTGTTGAATTGGGGTTCAGTAGTTCCTTTGATCTTTTGGACTGGGGTTCGAGTCCCGCTCAAACTCGGTGGTTCCTTTGATCTGTTGAACTGAGGTTCGAGTCCCGCTCAAACTCGGTAGTTCCTTTGATCTGTTGGACTGAGGTTCGAGTCCCGCTCAAACTCGGTAGTTTCTTTGATCTGTTGAACTGGGGTTCGAGTCCCGCTCAAACTCGGTAGTTCCTTTGATCTGTTGAACTGGGGTTCGAGTCCCGCTCAAACTCGGTAGTTCCTATGATCTGTTTGACTGGGGTTCGAGTCCTGCTCAAACTTGGTAGTTCCTTTTAGTGCCTGCAAACTCACCATCCTTGTGAGTTATGGATAGGTCTACCTGCTGTCATCAGAAGCCATTGTCTGGCCCTTCCTGGTCCTAGCCTGGATGGAGAGGAGTCATGAACGATGATCAGATGCTTATGGTCAAGGGCATTGTTCTGCTATGACATAGTCACTGTCCCTTGCCTCTACCATTCATGAGTGACCTTTAAACCTTTAATCTTTAAATACCTAAATCTTGGGGTGTAGAGTTCTCTTGCTTGAGGGTACACTCGAGCACACTATTCTATCTTATTTTTCTTCCTCTTGTTTTTATTTTTCAAGTTTTTATAGTTTATACGTGGAAGATTTGTTGTGATATTGTTGCTGTTCTTAAAATATTTTAATTTGATTGTTGATAACTTCTCTTATAATTTCCGTATTTCCTTTCCTCACTGGGTTATTTTCCATGTTGGAGCCTGTGGGATTATAGCATCCTGCTTTTCCAACTAGGGTTGTAATTTAGCAAGTAATAAGATAATAATAATAATCGATGATCATACATAATGTCACCCTTCCTCCGTTTCCCGTAAGCTATCCGAGATTCATGTTTACAAATGCATTCTTTTCCTTCTTCTCTCGAACCTCTTGCAGAAACTTTCACGACACATATCTGATCCACAAACTTTCCTCTTTCGGAATCAAAAGTTAAAGAGCAGAGTAACGAGTGAAAGAGTTAGAAACATAAACTGGATAAAGGAAGGTCACTGAAGGCGAGCAAGGACACGGGAACGGGTAAAGCGACGTGAAAAGCATGGGAAAGCAAGGTAGATGGAAGTACAGAGTATGGCAAATCAAGGTAGACGGAAGTACAGAGTAATAGCAAATCAAGGTAGACGGAAGAACAGTGTATGGCAAATTAAGGTAGACGGAAGTACAGAGTAATGGCAAAGCAAAGTAGACGGAAGTACAGAGTATGGCAAAGCAAGGTAGACGGAAGTACAGAGTAATGGCAAAGCAAAGTAGACGGAAGTACAGAGTATGGCAAAGCAAGGTAGATGAAAGTACAGAGCATGGCAAAGCAAAGTAGACGGAAGTACAGTATGACAGAACAGGAGTTTCGTTAAAAAAATGGGATTAGTACACTATTATAAGAAAATAATCGTAATTTTAATTGGAAATTCTTCCTATAAAATATACTGTTCTCAGCCGTATTTCAGTAAAATACAGGCGACCATAATTTTACCCTACTTTGTTATTATCTTTTATTGGTTGGTGACCGTAATTTCACTTCTTTACGTCAATATATCCGTTTTCAAAACGGTAAATGCCTAGCAACATTTATTCCAGGATTTTTAACGTTTTTACGGCAAATTTTGAAGTGTAGGTTTTAATGATTTTTTTAATCACTGACATTAAGTAAGGTAATCATCATAAGAACTAGATTTTATTATAATATATTCTAGTAAAATCTTTTTTTATTAAGAATTATATGCGTCAATCAAGATACTAGTACAAGACTAATATTAATTTCGTAGTGCTAAGAAAATTATATATATGTTTATTGAGTACTAGAGTGAAATATATGCATTCCATTTCCTCTTTTCTTTCAACTGATGGTTCGAATTAATTCACTTTGCATCTAAGACTTATTAAACTTTATTTTTACTTAATGATATCTTAAGTAAATTTCAACAAACCTGAACTCCATAAAATTGACTCCAACAATATATCAGAATATATGGTTTTAATCTAGACAATGTTTCAAAGTCTCTCCCTTTTCTTATGTATATATATATATATATATATATATATATATATATATATATATATATATATATATATATATATTCGCTTTCCTCAGACGTGCATTAGTTAGATAAGCCAATGTGAACTTTATATTGTTTATAGTAATAAAACAGATGTTTTTCGTGTGATCATAACTCATCCTGTTTGAAGGTTTAAAGGTTTAAAGGCCGCTCATGAATGGCAGGGGCAAGGGACAGTGGGATTGCCCTATCGAGTAAGACATTGCCTTAGAGACTGACCATATATACATATGATCAACACCCAAGCCCCCCTCTCCACTCAAGCTAGAACCAAGGAGGGCCAGGCAATGGCTAAGCGCCCTCTCCACTCAAGCTAAGACCAAGGAGGCCCAGCAATGGCTGCTGATGACTCAGCAGATAGACCTATAGGCTACCCCAACCCCTTATCCTTAGCTCACAGGGATAGTGAGATTGCAGCGACTAAAGAAACTAACGAGTTTGAGCGAGACTCGAACCCCAGTCTGGCGTTCACGAGTCAGGAACGTCATGTTGTTTTCTCTTTTCATTTTGCTTACATCTTCCATTTTTGTGAGCGTAGTTTATCATTCAAAGATTCTTCTTCTTCTTCTTCTTCTTCTTCTGTAAGTATGGACGTAATATAAGCCTCTAAGTCCCACTAGCCTACATCTTCAAATCCTCCGAATCAACATAACCTCATTATCATTTAACAACATTCTAATGGCAACATTCAACCCTATGCAATATTTACAACTATCTTTATTTACAATTACTTTTGTAAATGGTTCTCTTAGATATTCATTTGGAAACAAAACAAAAAATGGTTAAAAACTAAAGATGTTCGCTTGAAAACACCCGTAGAAACATCTTTATAACTCCATATGTTTAGATACATTCTACTGTAAAAGTGTTTTTCTCTTTTGGTGAAGTTGTGTTCTAAACTACTGAATTAGAATTGATTGAATTAAATATCTTGAAAATTGAAAATCATAGAATTTGCAATTGTGTGTAGATTAATTCTTTTAAATGAAAAAGAAATTTAATTATCAATCTCAATCAGTATCTTGATAAAGCAAGTTATAGTTAATTATTTTGAAAATATAACACTCAAATAAACTCGATTAGTTAAGGAATAGGGTTCTGAGACTTTATGAATTATTTATAAGGACACTGCTCAATTGTATGCAGTTAATTCTAAACCTTACCTTCTTCACCATAAGGTTCAACACTACGCAGTATTATGGAAGTTTTATTCCAGCTGTGACCAGATTGTGGAATGATTTTCCTAATGTGGTAGTTGAATCGGTGGAACTTCAGAAGTTCAAACTTAAAGCTAATGTATATATGTTGAACAGGATGACAAGAGTCTTTCTTTAAAGTTTATATATGTAATGTATTTTTACGTTGTTACAGATCTTAGGATATTTACCTTCGCCAACGAAGTTGGAAGGAGGTTATGTTTTCCCTCCTGTTTGTGTGTTTGTGTGTGTGCGTGTGTTTGTTTGTGAACAGCTTCCTGGCCACAAATTTAATCGTAATGAAACTTGCTGGGATTAACTGTTATGTGAAAAGCTAGAAATAACTAGTTTTTGGAAGGTTAAGTCAAAGGTCAAGGTCACGGTCAAGCAAAACGTCCAATTAACCTAATAAGCCATAAGTTTGGACTTCGTTGTCCCAGAGACTTCTAACATGGTTCAAATTTCAGCGTATGAAAATCCACGCCAATCAATACACGTTGAGGACAAAAGTCAAGGTCAAGGTCGAGCAAAAGGTTGAGAATAAGCTACCACGGTGGAGGTCTGCGCTCTACTGAGTGTTCTTCTAGTTTATAATCTGTATTTATTACTTCTTATATAGGGCGCCTTGTGTCTGTAGCTTAACACATCTAGACTGAATAATGGAACTGAGAAATATATACTTCCGGCCTTTCCAGGAACACATCTAAGCCTTGCCACACAAAAGTCATGTTGATTTGACAGTCTCAGGAGGGACCTACGACTTGTAATTACTCTCAGGCCAACGGCATTGTTGAACTGAAAGCCTTACTGTATTGTGCAGTTCCGGTCCTCCTTTAGGAATTAAACAGCCTTGTGTCCGCACGGGCTCAGTTGAGAGTGAACCTCTATAAGGTTGATTAAGGCGGGTTCTATGTTCTACCTCGCGTCCATTGAGTCTTGTCAGAAGCTTGTACATGGTTGATTGGCCAAAATAGGTCACTCATCTCTCTTGAGGAATGTCCTTTTGCCCCAAAATGTTGGTAGATGATCCCCCTGCCTAAGGGTAATATCCTACCAGCCTTTGGTTCAAGTTCCTTAGGTTTTAACAGTTTCTCTTTTGATAAAGTGATTAGATCAGGTATTCTTTTATTTGTTTTGTAACATTTCGTACCAACTTTGAACACGTTCGTGCTGAGAAATGAGTCACCGAAAGTGCCCAGGATGTGAGCTCTTGGAAAAACTTGTAAGTGAAAGCAGGGCACCTAATAACCCACTGTACTAGCCATATTATTATTATTATTATTATTATTATTATTATTAATTGCTAAGCTACAACCCTAGTTGGAAAAGCAGAATGCTATAAGCCCAGGGGCTCCAACAGGGAAAATAGCCCAGTGAGGAAAGGGAACAAGGAAAAAATAAATATTTTAAGAATAATAATAAAATAAATATCTCTTATGTAAACTATAAAAACTTTAACAAAACCTGAGGAAGAGAAATTAGATAGCATAGAGTGTCCGAGTGTACCCTCAAGCAAGAGAACTCTAACCCAAGATAGTGGAAGACCATGGTACAGAGGCTATGGCACTACCCGAGACTAGAGAACAATGGTTTGATTTTGGAGTGCCCTTCTCCTGGAAGAGCTGCTTACCATAGCTAATGAGTCTCTTCTACCCTTACCAACAGGAAAAAAACCTACTCAAGGTATGCCTACCAGAATTGTAGAGAGAGAGAGAGAGAGAGAGAGAGAGAGAGAGAGAGAGAGAGAGAGAGAGAGAGAGAGAGAGAGAGATTGCATCTTCTTAGAATTCTGTAATAGGATTCCTTATGCAACTTCTTTGGCTTTCTAATTGTGCGTAGTTAAGCGATAAAAATGAGCTTCTAAAGTGGTGTTATATTTCATGTAACATACATACATACATACATACATACATACATACATCATCATCAACCGTAACTAGTATACTGCAGGACAAAGGCTTCAAACATGCCTTTCCATTCCAGTCTGATTATGGTCTTTCTATGACAGTCTATAGCTTCAAATTTTCCTAGCTCGTGAATCCATCGTCTTCTTTTCCTTTCCCTGCTTCTTTTACAATCTCTAGGGACCCATTCTGTTATTCTGAATGTCCATTTATTATCTGTCATTCTTATTATATGTCTTACCCATGTCCATTTCTTTTTCTTACATACATATCCATTTACGTCTGTTTATGGTCTTTCTTTGCCAGTCTATAGTTGCAAATTTTCTTAGCTCGTGAATCCATCGTCTTCTCTTCGTTCCCCTACTTCTTTTGTAATCTCTGGGGACCTATTCTGTTATTCTTAATGTCCATACATTATCTGTCATTCTCATTATATGTCCTGCCCATGTCCATTTCTTTTTCTTACATACATATCCATTTACGTCTGTTTATGGTCTTTCTTTGCCAGTCTATATCTGCAAATTTTCTTAGCTCGTGAATCCATCGTCTTCTCCTCCTTCCCCTGCTTCTTTTACAATCTCTGGGGACCTATTCAGTTATTCTTAATGTTCATTTATTATTTGTCGTTCTCATTATATGTCCTACACATGTCCATTTCTTTATCTTATATACATGTATAGATATATAAAGATTTCTTATTTTGTTGTATATTCGTAAAGCATTTCCTAAATTAATTAATTGAAATAGATTGATATGAAAGCATATGCTAAGATATAATAGGAAATAACATAGTTTTGGTAT
>NC_090748.1:106354919-106391158 GCF_036898095.1 Palaemon carinicauda
CATTACTTACTGGTTACAGCCCAGATGGCAAACAGAGGAATCCAGCTGAGAATCATTACGACGTTCTTTCACAGATGGCTCTCCACAGATGGTTCAGAAATAATCCGATGTGTGTTTATTCATTTCTCAAAGCTTATTCATTTCTCAATGTTTATTCATTTCTTAAGAACAGTATTAAAAGTCTTTCTTCCTGACGCTGAAGGCTCCCTTACCAAGATGTCTGAATTCCAAGGAGTTGTGCCCAAAACTGTGCTTTTCTAGAGTACATGCAACATCGCCTAGTCCTTTACGAGTTATTTTTGTTGATAGTTTTTTCATATATATGTCAGTGGTCATTAAACTGGCATTGTCATTGCAAATCCATATTAAAAAAAAAGTTTATCATAATCCTTCCAGCACAAGGTGAAAGGTTAAAATTTAAATTGAGCTAATTGGGCAAAAATAAACCACTCCATGAAAAACTAAAGAAGGGTCAGGAAAATGGCATCTGCCAAAAAATAGTGGCAGCAATGTCCTCCTTTTTCTCCCCCGTCAAAAAAATTTTGATGGACGGGAAGCACCTGTCTGAGGCTAACCTGTCCCCACGCCTTCCAGAGGGCCGAACTGAGGACCTTAACAGTCCAGCCACAACCTTTTCCAGCCCGAGGCCCGAGGCGTACTGGAGTCTGGCACAGCACAGCCCCTCTCTCTCTCTCTCTCTCTCTCTCTCTCTCTCTCTCTCTCTCTCTCTCTCTCTCTCTCTCTCTCTCTCTCCTGAGACCCTTTCCCGCCATGTTCCCAATTTACTGTTCTGACAGTTTTACTGATTCTTTTTTTTCTTTATTTTACGCCATTCTAAACCATGATCGTAGTTTATTCTTAATCTCACTTCTATTTGCGTCTCTCTCTCTCTCTCTCTCTCTCTCTCTCTCTCTCTCTCTCTCTCTCTCTCCTCTCTCTCTCTCTCTCTCTGTTATTCGATTTTTTCTTTGTGTTTAGTGTCATTCTTTACCATCCACAGCTCTAATCGTACTTCCTGTTGTAAATCTCTCTCTCTCTCTCTCCTCTCTCTCTCTCTCTCTCTCTCTCTCTCTCTCTCTCTCTCTCTCTACATTCCCACTTTTTCTGTTTCTTTCCTCATTCCCTTGCATCTACCACGATCGTTCACATACATAAAATTTTATCTACACATTCCAGGTCTCTCCTTTCTCTTTACAAAATCTTAAGACCTTCAGAATGAAATTTTTTAGCATCAATATAAACACAAGATAATAACAATAAGATCTTTCTTCGATAACTTAAAATGTGACATTGACATCAGAGATTTTTTTTTCTCTATAAATATGCAAAATAAGGCAAGGTCGAGGGTAAGGTAAGATTTTAGCGGTTACAAGGAAAGCAGAAGTATGACCTTTGCCATATATTTTTTTCCCAACATTATTCTCCAGTCAAGGTAGTGCCATAGCCTCGGTACCATACTCTTGTACCGTCCAGGGTTAGAGTTCTCTTTTATTGGCGGTATACTCAGATACACTATTCTGTTTCCTTATTTGCTTTCCTCACAGGACTATTTTTACTGCTTGAGCCTTTATGCATATAGCACCCTGCTTTTCCAACAAGGGATGTAGTAGCTTAGCTACTATTACTACTACTACTACTAGTAATAATAATAATAATAATAATAATAATAATAATAATTTCAATGGTCAATTAAAATTCTTTATTAGCTAATTATAAGATGTTATAATTATCATTATAATAGTTAGTGACATTATTTAACATACAGAGGGAAGAGAACGTTAAATTCAATCATTTGAGTTAAAAGGTCAAATAGGATACAACATTGACCTTAACCTACTAAATATTTATGATAGATTATACTATTATTATATTATAACTTTCTAAACTACAAACCTAGCTGGAAAAGCAGGATGCTACAAACCCGAGGGCTCCAACATGGAAAATAGCGCATTGAGGAAAGGAAATAAGGAAACTAGGAAAAGTAATTAATTATTAGAATAGTATAAGAACAGTAACAACATTAAAATAAATCTTTCATATATAAAGTATAGAAATAAAAAAAAAACAAGAAGAAGAGAAATAAAATAGAATAGTATGCCCAAGAGCACCCTCTAGCAAGAGAACTCTAATCCAAGACAGTAAAAGACCAAATTATGGCCAGTGAAGTCATAGTTGAAGTTTAAATCTCTCTCTCTCTCTCTCTCTCTCTCTCTCTCTCTCTCTCTCTCTCTCTCTCTCTCTCTCTCTCTCTCTCTCTCTCTCTCTCTCTCTTTTAGCATTTGTGGTGGCTTGGTGGTAGCGTCGTCCTCGCCTAGTGATTGCCAGACTGAGGTTCGAGTCCCGCTCAAACTTGTTAGTTTCTTTGGTCGTTGTGCGTGCTTATATATATATATATATATATATATATATATATATATATATATATATATATATATATATATACATATATATATATATATATATATATACATATATATATATATATATATATATATATATATATATATATATATATATATATATATATATGTGTGTGTGTGTGTGTGTGTGTGTGTAAGTGTAAAGCTATATTTTCTCAGAGTTTTATCTTTGCAGTCTCTTTAGGATTTTTTGAGTGGGTGTTACCAACAAAAAAAAATAAAGAGATATATAATCCATATCCATAAAATAAACGAACACATAAAAGAAGAAAGGGGATTGATTTTAAGTCTCGTTTTGTGGTTCCCACTTCCCTCTTCAATTCCCCCACTTATCCTCAATCCTCTTGTTAGGGGAACTCAGGAGCTACGCCATACTTCAGTAACAAATATTAACGTTGTAATGCCTTTGTTACTGCCCTTTTACTCCAAGCCCTCTTTAAGAGCCTTTGAGGGTCTTTCGCTGCGCCCTCCAATCCACTAACACCCTACGGCCTTGCCCCCCCCCCCCCCTGAAGGCTTCTTACAACCACCACCTAGCCTACCTCCCACTGGAACACCACTACCCATGTCTCTATCCTACTTGCTCAGTGTCCATACACTCCATCCCTTCCGAGCCAGCCTACCTATCCCATACATCTGCCTATTCAACCCCATCTAGCCTCTAACTAAAGGCGGGTTTAGACTGCCGAACGATTCGTCGAACGCGGTTCGACAGACAAGTGTTTGAAGTGATGTTCGATCGTGTGAACGGGGTATTCGGTTGTCAAACATGTTCATCAAACGGTTCGAGGAGAGTCTGTTCTCGCCTGACGTTTGTGGGCGGGGCTTCATTATCCACAAACCTTATGCATTTGTGTCTGACTCCACCTATTCAAACCGGTTTGACAAGCAGGTTCGTCAACCTTGTTCGACGAGCCGTTCGATCGTGTAAACCCCGCTTAATACCTCCAAACCTCCCTTCTCCTATTCCCTCCTTCAGGAGAGTGAATCCCTTACTCCCTCCCGAAAGGGAGCAAGATCCTTTGGCATGGCTACAATGCCCGTTATTCTCCGAAGCCCCTAGTTCCAGATTCTTGGATTCTGGATGTTTAATTGCTTGTAGATGGAGAATGGTGGTGTCTTCATAGAAGCTCCCTCCGCTTTCGTATTTAACAGCATTGAAGATTACTTGAAGTCACTTTCATCTCCGTCGGCTTTGTTTATATCTGCATTGCCTTGTTTCTTTTTTATTGGTGTAACTCTCCAGTTCTATTGGTCGCTCTGATACCCAAATTATGTTGTTTCCTATTATATCTTAGCATATGCTTTCATGATAATCTATTTCACTTCGTTGATTAACAAATGATTTACGAATATGGAACATAATAAGTTATCCTTAAGTATGTATATATGTATGTAATAAAAAGAAATGGACATGGGTAGGACATATAATGAGAATAACACATAATAGGTGAACATTAAGATTAACAGAATAGGTCCCAAGAGATTGCAAAAGAAGCAGGGGAACGACGAGAAGACGATGAATTCACGAGCTAAGAAAATTTGCAACTATAGACTGGCAAAAAAAGACCATAAAAAGGCGTAAATGGATATGTATGTAAGAAAAAGAAATGGACATGGGTAGGACATATAATGAGAAGGACAAATGATAAATGGACATTAAGAATAACAGAATAGGTCCCCAGAGATTGCAAAAGAAGCAGGGGAACAAAGAGAAGACGATGGATTCACGAGCTAAGAAAATTTGCAACTATAAACTGGCAAAGAAAGACCATAAACAGACGTTAATGGATATGTATGTAAGAAAAAGAAATGGACATGGGTAGGACATATAATGAGAATGACAGATACTAAATGGACATTAATAATAATAGAATGGGTCCCTAGAGATTGTATAAGAAGCAGGGGAAGGAAAAGAAGACGATGGATTCACGAGCTAGGAAAATTTGCAGCTATAGACTGGCGAAGAAAAACCATAAACAGACTTTAATGGATATGTGTAAGAAAAAGAAATGGACATGGGTAGGACATATAATGAGAATGACAGATAATGAATGGACATTAAGAACATCAGAATAAGTCCCCATACATTGCAAAAGAAGCAATGGAAGGAAGAGAAGACGATCTACTCGCGAGCTAAGAAAATTTGCAGCTATAGACTGACATAGAAAGACCATAATCAGATTGGAATGGAAAGACATGTCTAAAGCCTTTGTCCTGCAGTGGACTAGTTACAGCTGATGATGATGTATGTATGTATGTATGTATGTATGTATGTTACATGAAATATAACACCACTTTGGAAGCTCGTTTTTATCGCTTAGCTACGCAACATTAGAAAGCCAAAGAAGTTACATAAGGAATCCTATTACAGAATTCTAAGAAGATACAATACAATCTCTCTCTCTCTCTCTCTCTCTCTCTCTCTCTCTCTCTCTCTCTCTCTACAATTCTGGTAGTCATACCTTGAGTAGGTTTATGGCTAGTACTGCGAGTTATTAGGTGCCCTGTTTTCACTTACAAGTTTTTCCAAGAGCTCACACCCTGGGCACTTTTGGTAAATAATTTCTCAGCACAAGCGTGTTAAAAGTTAGTACGAAAGGATGCAAAACAAATAACAGATACCTGATCTAATCACTTTATCAAAAGAGAAACTGTTAAAGCCTAAGGACCTTGAACCAAAGGTTGATAGGAAATTACCCTTAGGCAGGGGATCATCTACCAACATTTTGGGGCGAAAGGACATTCCTCAAGAGAGATGAGGGACCTATTTTGGCCAATCAACCATGTACAAGCTTCTGACAAGACTCAATGGACGCGAGGTAGAACATAGAACCCGCCTTAATCAACCTTATAGAGGTTCACTCTCAACTGAGCCCGTGCGGACACAAGGCTGTTTAATTCCTAAATGAGGACCGGAACTGCACAATACAGTAAGGCTTTCAGTTCAACAATGCCGTTGGCCTGAGAGTAATTACAAATCGTAAGTCCCTCTTGAGACTGTCAAATCAACATGACTTTTGTGGGCTGGCTTAGGTGTGTTCCAGGAAAAGCGGGAGTATATATTTCTCAGTTCCATTATCCAGTCCAGATGTGATAAGCTACAGACGCAGGGCGCCATATATGAGAATTAATAAATAAAAAAAATATAGAATATCTTAAGATTTGTAACAACTTAAAATACATCTGTCATATATAAACTTTAAAGAGAGACTCTTGTCATCCTGTTCAACATAAATACATTCGCTGCAAGTTTGAACTTCTGAAGTTCCACCGATTCAACTGCCAATTAGAAAAATCCTTCCACAATCCGGTCACAGCTGGAATAAAAATTCCATAATACTGCGTAGTGTTGAGCCTTATGGTGAAGAAGACAAGGCTAAGAATAACTGCCTACAATTGAGCAGTGTCCTTATAAATAATTCATATAGTCTCAGAACCCTATTCCTTAACTAAACAAGTTTATTTAAGTGTTATATTTTCAAAGTAATTAACTATAACTTGCTTTATCAAGATACCGATTGAAATTGATAATTAAATTTCTTTTCATTTAAAAGAATTAATCTACGCACAATTGCAAACTCTATGATTTTCAATTTTCAAGATATTTAATTCAATCAATTCTAATTCAGTAGTTTAGAACAAAACATCACCAAAAGAGAAAAACACTTTTGTAGTAGGATTTATTTAAACATATGGAGTTATAAAGATGTTTCTACATGCGTTTTCAAGCGAGCATCTATAGTTTTTAATCATTTTTTTGTTTCCAAATGAATATCAAAGAGAACCATTTACGAAAGTAGTTGTAAATAAAGATAGTTGTAAATATTGCATAGGGTTGAATGCTGCCATTAGAATGTTGTTAAATATTAAAGATTATGTTGAATCGGAGGCTTTGAAGATGTAGGCTAGTGGGACCTAGAGGCTGATATTACGTCCATACTTACAGAAGAAGAAGAAGAAGAAGAAGAAGAATCTTTGACGGATAAACTACGCACACAGAAATGGAAGATGTAAGCAAAGTGAAAAGAAGAATGACATGTGGTAGAACAGAATGAGTTTCGATCACACGAAAAACATCTGTTTTATTACTATAAACAATGTAAAGTTCATATTGGTTTGTCTAATTAATGCACGTTTGAGGAGAGCGAATATATATATATATATATATATATATATATATATATATATATATATATATATATATATATATATATATATATATATATATATGTATATATATGTATATATATATATATATACATATATATATATATATATATATATATATATATATATATATATATATATATATATATGTATATATATATACATAATATATATAGAGACTTTGAAATATTGTCTAGATTAAAACCATATATTCTGATATATTGTTGGAGTCATTTTTATGGAAGGCAGGTTTGTTGAAATTTACTTAAGAAATTATTAAGTAAAAATAAAGTTTGATAAGTCTTAGATGCAAAGTGAATGAATTCGAACCATCAGTTGAAAGAAAAGAGGAAATGGAATGCATATATTTCACTCTAGTACTCAATAAACATATATATATATAATTTTCTTAGCACTACGAAATTAATATTAGTCTTGTACTAGTATCTTGATTGACGCATATAATTCTTGATAAAAAAAAAAAAACATTTTACTAGAATATATTATAATAAAATCTAGTTCTTATGATGATTACCTTACTTAATGTCAAAGTGATTAAGAAAATTCATTAAAACCTACACTGTTAAAAATTTGCCGTAAAAAACGTTAAAAATCCTGGAATAAATGTTGCTAGGCATTTACCGTTTTGAAAACGGATATATTGACGTAAAGGAGTGATATTACGGTCACCAACCCGTAAAAGATAATAACAAAGTAGGGTAAAATTACGGCTGAGAACAGTAGATTTTTAGGAAGAATTTCCAATTAATATTACGATTGATTTTAAAACGGTGTACTAATTCCATTTTTTTATCAAAATTCCTCCTCTGTTGTAGTGCACTTCCATCTACCTTGATTTGCCATACTATGTACTTCCATCTACTTTGCTTTGCCATTACTCTGTACTTCCATCTACCTTGCTTCCATCTACCTTGCTTTGCCATGCTATGTACTTCCGTCTACCTTGCTTTGCCATACTATGTACTTCTGTCTACTTTGCTTTGCCACGACTCTCTACTTCCATCTACCTTGCTTCCATCTACCTTTCTTTGCCATGCTCTGCACTTCCGTCTACCTTGCTTTGCCATGCTCTGTACTTCCGTCTACCTTGATTTGCCATTACTCTGTACTTCCATCTACCTTGCTTTGCCATACTCTGTACTTCCATCTACCTTGATTTGCCATGCTCTGTACTTCCATCTACCTTGATTTGTCATGCTCTGTACTTCCATCTACCTTGATTTGCCATGCTCTGTACTTTCATCTACCTTGATTTGCCATTATTCTGTACTTCCAGCTACCTTGCTTTGTCATGATCTGTACTTCCGTCTACCTTGCTTTGCCATTACTCTATACTTCCGTCTACCTTGATTTGCCATTACTCTGTACTTCCATCTACCTTGCTTTGCCATGCTCTGTACTTCCGTCTACCTTGCTTTGCCATGCTCTGTACTTCCGTCTACCTTGCTTTGCCATGCTCTGTACTTCCGTCTACCTTGCTTTGCCATTACTCTGTACTTCCGTCTACCTTGCTTTGCCATGCTCTGTACTTCCGTCTACCTTGCTTTGCCATGCTCTGTACTTCCGTCTACCATGCTTTGCCATGCTCTGTACTTCCGTCTACCTTGCTTTGCCATGCTCTGTACTTCCGTCTACCTTGCTTTGCCATGCTCTGTACTTCCATCTACCTTGCTTTGCCATGCTCTGTACTTCCGTCTACCTTGCTTTGCCTTACTCTGTACTTCCATCTACCTTGCTTTGCCATATTCTGTACTTCCATCTACCTTGCTTTGCCATACTCTGTACTTCCATCTACCTTGCTTTGCCATTACTCTGTACTTCCATCTACCTTGCTTTGCCATGCTCTGTATTTCCATCTACCTTGCTTTGCCATACTCTGTACTTCCATCTACCTTGCTTTGCCATTACTCTGTACTTCCATCTACCATGCTTTGCCATACTCTGTACTTCCATCTACCTTGATTTGCCATACTCTGTACTTCCATCTACCTTGCTTTGCCATTACTCTGTACTTCCATCTACCTTGCTTTGCCATGCTCTGTACTTCCGTCTACCTTGATTTGCCATGCTCTGTACTTCCGTCTAGCTTGATTTGCCATACTCTGTACTTCCATCTACCTTGCTTTGCCATACTCTGTACTTCCATCTACCATGCTTTGCCATACTCTGTACTTCCATCTACCTTGCTTTGCCATGCTCTGTACTTCCGTCTACCTTGATTTGCCATTACTCTGTACTTCCATCTACCTTGCTTTGCCATACTCTGTACTTCCATCTACCTTGCTTTGCCATGCTCTTTACTTCCATCTACCTTGCTTTGCCTTACTCTGTACTTCCATCTACCTTGCTTTGCCATATTCTGTACTTCCATCTACCTTGCTTTGCCATACTCTGTACTTCCATCTACCTTGCTTTGCCATTACTCTGTACTTCCATCTACCTTGCTTTGCCATGCTCTGTATTTCCATCTACCTTGCTTTGCCATACTCTGTACTTCCATCTACCTTGCTTTGCCATTACTCTGTACTTCCATCTACCATGCTTTGCCATACTCTGTACTTCCATCTACCTTGATTTGCCATACTCTGTACTTCCGTCTACCTTGCTTTGCCATTACTCTGTACTTCCATCTACCTTGCTTTGCCATGCTCTGTACTTCCGTCTACCTTGATTTGCCATGCTCTGTACTTCCGTCTAGCTTGATTTGCCATACTCTGTACTTCCATCTACCTTGCTTTGCCATACTCTGTACTTCCATCTACCATGCTTTGCCATACTCTGTACTTCCATCTACCTTGCTTTGCCATGCTCTGTACTTCCGTCTACCTTGATTTGCCATTACTCTGTACTTCCATCTACCTTGCTTTGCCATACTCTGTACTTCCATCTACCTTGCTTTGCCATGCTCTTTACTTCCATCTACCTTGCTTTGCCATACTCTGTACTTCCATCTACCTTGCTTTGCCATACTCTGTACTTCCATCTACCTTGCTTTGCCATTACTCTGTACTTCCATCTACCATGCTTTGCCATACTCTGTACTTCCATCTACCTTGATTTGCCATGCTCTGTACTTCCATCTACCTTACTTTGCCATACTCTTTACTTCCATCTACCTTGCTTTGCCATGCTCTGTACTTCCATCTACCTTGTTTTGCCATGCTCTGTACGTCGCTTTACTCTTTGCCGTGTCCCTGCTCACCTTCCGTGACCTTTCTTTATCCAGTTTACGTTTCTAACTCTTTCACTCGTTACTCTGCTCTTTAACTTTTGATTCCGAAAGAGGAAAGTTTGTGGATCAGATATGTGTCGCGAAAGTTTCTGCAAGAAGTTCGAGAGAAGAAGGAAAAGAATGCATTTGTAAACATGAATCTCGGATAGCTTACGGGAAACGGAGGAAGGGTGGCATTAAGTATGTTCATTGATTATTATTGTTAAGATTACTTGCTAATCCACAACATTAGTTAGAAAAGCAGAATGCTATAAGCTCACAGGCTCCAACAGGGAAAATAACCCAGTGAGGAAAGGAAATACGGAAACTATAAGAGAAGTTATTAACAATTAAAATAAAATATTTTAAGAACAGCAACAATATCACAACAAATTTATCACATGTTAACTATAAAAACTAAAAAGAAAAAAACAAGAGGAAGAGAAATAAGATAGAATAGTGTGCTCGAGTGTACCATCAAGCAAGAGAACTCTACGCCCCAAGATTTATGTATTTAAAGATTAAAGGTTTAAAGGTCGCTCATGAATAGTAGAGGCAAGGGACAGTGACTATGTCATAGCAGAACAATGCCCTTGAGACTAACCATAAGCACATGATCATCGTTCATGACTCCTCTCCATCCAGGCTAGGACCAGGAAGGGTCAGACAATGGCTGCTGATGACAGCAGGTAGACCTATCCATACCCCACATGGATGGTGAGTTTTCAGACACTAAAAAGAGCTACCGAGTTTGAGCGGGACTCGAACCTCAGTTCAACAGATCATAGGAACTACCGAGTTTGAGCGGGACTCAAACCCCAATTCAACAGCTCAAACGAACTACCAAGTTTGAGCGGGACTCGAACCCCAGTCCAACAGCTCAAACGAACTACCGAGTTTGACCGGCTCAAACGAACTACCGAGTTTGAGCAGGACTCGAACCCCAGTCCAACAGATCAAAGGAACTACCGAGTTTGAGCGGGTCTCGAACCCCAATTCAACAGCTCAAACAAACTACCGAGTTTGAGCGGGACTTGAACCCCAGTCCAACAGATCAAAGGAACAACCAAGTTTGCGCGGGACTCGAACCCCAGTCCAACAGATCAAAGGAACTACCGAGTTTGAGCGGGTCTCGAACCCCAGTCCAACAGCTCAAAGGAACTACCGAGTTTAAGCGGGACTCGAACCCCAGTCCAACAGATCTTCCAATGGGCTGCCACAACCCTATCGATTTGTTTGAAAGTCATCAATAGTGTTCGTTTGTTCGTTTAAGAACACCTTGCCTAGCAAAACAGCCTGTGTCTTCCTACGGCCAAGGCGTTCTTAAACGAACGAACGAACGAACGAGCTTAGGGAAACAACATGACACAAATCTACCAAACAAAATGAGAAAAAGAGAAACAAGTTCAATCCTAGGGGACAGACTCTCCCACCGAAATGGTGGAATAAAAAAAGTAGGTATCGCTAGTTTATAGCTGAAAATGATCGGGAGAAAAGGTTTTACGATCTCACAGACCATTAATCCACCCGCAATTGGCCTTTGAAAACAAGATAATACAACCGCGGTGGAGACATTGAATGGAATGCTTTGAAGGCGGTAAAAAAAGATATGGAGGAGGAAAGAAAATCATGGAAATAAAACTTATTTGCAAAGCTCTTTGAATCTAGTATAGGGAACTTACAGTATACGATTATTATTATTATTATTATTATTATTATTATTATTATTATTATTATTATTATTATTATTATTAATGTGTTGAGAATCTGAATAATTGAAAATCCTGATTGCGTCATTCTTTCATTTAAAAATAATAATTGTGTCATCCACATATCTTCTATACAAAACAGGCTTAAAATTTTACGGATTGGATAGAAATATTGTCCTTGCAGTTTTAAGTCTGTTTTGTATAGAAAATATGTGGATGATATATTTTTTCTTTTTAAACATAAGAATGACGCCATGTTGGTAGGATTGGTGGCATTTATGAAGAGCAGCATTTAAAGGTGAATGTGGTGAACACAAATGTCTGCTCTTGTGTCTCGTTTGAAGTTGGTTGTATAGCAACCAGTCAGCTTGGTTTAGACAAATAGCGTGTCTGGTAATGATAATTTGTATATAGGATAATATGGTACTGTCTGAAGAAACTGTAGCCATGTTGCTCTGTATTGTCATATTTTGGGTTGTAGATATTAACTATTTTGTTTTCCTAGACTTTGAAGTGATATACAACCCTTTCCCACATTACTTATTATTTACACTTGGTAGCTTTGAATAAATATTAGTCAGTCATCTGGTGATTGCATCTGAGTCTGTGAAGCCCTTCAAAGATATTATTATTATTATTATTATTATTATTATTATTATTATTATTATTATTATTATTATTACTTGCTAAGCAATAACCCTGGTTGGAAAAGCAGAATGCTATAAGCCCAAGGGCTCCAACAGGGAAAATAGCTCAGTGAGGATATGAAATAAGGAAATATACTACAAGAGAAGTTTATGAATAATAACAGCATTAGAATAAATCTATTATATATGACTATAAAAACTTCAAAATAGCAAGAGGAAGAGAACTAAGATAGAATATTGTGCCCTAGTGTACCCCCAAGCAAGAAAACTCTCAACCAAGAGACAGTGGAAGACCATGGTACAGAGGGTATGGCCCAACATAAGACTAAAGAACAATGGTTTGATTTTGGAGTGTCCCTCTCCTAGAAGAGCATATTTTATTTATCGTTCTTGTAGGAGGCCTTGTTGTGATATCATTTCTTTCCTTCCTGGTTTTAAAGCGTCAGGGGCGTAGGAGCGTTTTTCGAGGGGTTGTGGGGGTGGGGGGGGGGGGTGGGGCTAAAGTTTGAGAAGCTCTGACGGTGGGGAGTCTCATGATTTGATTTCAAGCCTAAGAACAGATTCCTGAATTCGACAGGTATATGTACAGTGAACTTGAAATTAACTTATATCTCTCTTGATAGTTCGATTGGGAAAGTCGTCCATGCAGGCATTGTTTCGGCTCAGGGCATAGGTTCGAATCCTTGCCCACCCAGAAGCATTTAGCATAAATGAATTCCCAAAGGTAAAATACGATATTAAATGCCTTTGAGGGTGATATTTACATTGATTAAAATCCCGAGTGTTAGTGATGCATATATATATATATATATATATATATATATATATATATATATATATATATATATATATATATATATATATATATATATGTGTGTGTGTGTGTGTATATATATATATATATATATATATATATATATATATATATATATATATATATATATATATATATACCCCTTAATATCGAATACGCTCTGTCTCGGGATCTCAAACGCTCAGGAAAATTTCTTAAATGATAAATATTTCTGCCAGACCAAGGATTCGAACCTATGACCGATAAAAATAAGGATAAACATTTAACTGTATAGACCAGCCTAACGGTTATTTTCATTTCTATCGATTATAGGGTATTGGTAACTTATTTGAAAAACATTTTAAAACTTTGAACAAATCTCGATGAACCTTTCTTGACATCCTACAACCTATCATCTTGTTAACCTTTCCATCGAATCAAAATTGTAAAAAAAAAAAAAAAAAAAAAAAAAAAAAGGAGAACCTTTGTTGTGATTTGTTGGCAATGATTTAAATCGTCTTTGATATCGTTACAGAAAAAACTCTTCCTTTGAAACAAACGTTTGTATAGAGCAAAACCTTATTTATAGTCCCGGAGACGTAATGACCGTGTATGTTTACATGAGATCATGCTGAGGGGTAGATAGAGATGGGTTGAGCATGATCTTCGCACTCCCCAAGAGGGATTAGTTCACTAAACTTTCAAGTGACCTCCACAAGGCACTAGAAGAATTGGAAGGCCCAGACCTACATGGCTGAGGACTATGAAACGTGACGTGGGAAATGAGGAATGGAGAGGCATTGAATTAAAAGCTCAAGATAGAAACGACTGGCTAAATCTAACTGAGGACCTTTGCGTCAATAGGTGTAGGAGGTGATGATGATGATGATGATGATGATGCTTTCATTTCCGTCTCTCCAAACTATCATCTTCATCTCCATGCCCAGCAATAAATTCCTTAAAACATTTCGATCAATATTCATACTTTACAAAAATAACTGTTGACAAATTATTGTCATATATCTTTAATAGCTTAATGCCACATCCACACTTCACCTATATAAATGAACATTGGCTCCTCTTTTTATAGGTATACTCCATCTCTTGTGATTCAATTACAGAGATCACCAGCATCCATGTTTTGCAGGTGCTCTCTCTCTCTCTCTCTCTCTCTCTCTCTCTCTCTCTCTCTCTCTCTCTCTCTCTCTCTCTCTCTCTCTCTCTCTCAACGATCTTTCAGAATCAGCTTTTTTTATATTAATGATTGGTCTATTATTGACATAGGAAGACCGTGGCAATTACTGGTAAAGGAAAACGTATATATATCTACTTAAGGGATTCTTTCAACCTATATTGAACCAAGAAACAACAATTCGGACATGAATAGGCTACACTAACTAAAGAAATTATGATAAGGTTGATTTTGTAAGTGGTTTACACTCTGGAACGCCCTTATTAACAAATACAAATTCACAGGTGGATGACGCAACAGTCAGGCGTTGCCGAAGACACAAAAATGTGACTATTTTCTTTTTCATTATTCGATTTGTCTATGTTGATTACGCTGATAATAAGAACAATCAATACACCATAGTCATGCAACTTCTCTCATATGACTATTACTCCTTAAATGATTTGAATCTGTAATAAATAATGATATTCTCCATTCAAGGAAATTCCATTTGGCAGCGCTGTCCCAAACTCATCCCACCAACCTTAACAATGCTGATGATTGTTATCTTGGTCACTTGTACAGGGACATGACTCATTATCCATGTGTTCTGATGAAAAAAGTAAATAGTAAACACTTTTATAAGTAAACTAAGATTGCTTTCGATACCATATGAAAAATTCTGACCATTTTCTGATAAAATTATCCATTCCTAATAAGGAAACGATCGTCGGACAATTTATCAACTACCAATTCTCTAGCCTCTACCTTCCTACCACACTTTTTTGACCCACGAGGTCCTCAAATAATTGACTATATTAGTTGGGAAAAGATGCTTTTGATGCCATCTATTGGCGTTAAATAAAACTCGTTACGATGCAAGGAGGGTGGAAGAAGAGGAGTCTGAGTGATTATGCCCTTCAGAATATAACAATATTGTTATTCTACATAGTTTTACTAACAATACATGTCATACCATGCAACATATTAATTATCTCCAAGTTTCATAAAAAGGTAATTGAAAATTAGATCAAATAACTGTGTAATTACTTGATTTTCTCACCAATTTAAGTACATGTGGCATATCTGGTGACCCCCACCCGACCCCCAAATGTAATTGAACTAACGATTGTTTGTTGAGGAAATATTTCTGTAACATTTATTGTGAAATTTGTAATTTCCTAAAAATTAAGTTGTGGCCAGACAACAAGGAATATCAAGTTTTTGTGTGTCTGTTTTATAGCAATATTGTGCCCAAATAGCAACAGAAATGAAGTAATAAAATTTATAATGAATGGATGATGGGGATAATTAGCAATTTGGTACTCTACTGCTAATGCCATCTATTGGCCATGAAAATAAACAATGTTTAGAGCTCTTTAATCCTTGCACTCTGAAACCTTCCGTGACGTCATTTTGGTTTAAAGATAACCAAAAATAGCCTAATTAATTGGAGCTGAATATAATTTTTAGCTGCCACACATATTTATATGTAAGTATCAATATATCACCCTTGTCCATCTAGATAGAGTCATTTACATGAATCTTTTGACAAAAAAAAAAAAAAAAAAAAAAAAAAAAAAAACGCTTACTCAATATTCAAATTTGGAGAAATGTTTGATTTCTAAAACATATTTTCATGGTAGTCTTTTTTTATGATGCATCAAAAATTCATAATTTCAATAGTACCATTTTCTTTCTAATTTTTACATTCTAAGTTATGGTAATTATGTGTAAAACACATATAATGTATATTGCATAAATATATAGAGCAGATCTTAGTATTCTAAAAGCAAAGAGTTGGAACTGGGCTATAAAATTGAAAATCTTATATTTAACCAAAATATATTAATCTCCGCAGCAGATACGTTGTTAAATAATCTTAAGTACAATTATAGATATCAATCCTCTATAAAGTTTATCTTATTACATGTACCTCGGGCGTAGGGGCGTTTATTCGAGGGTGGAGGAGAGCTAAAGTTTGAATGGTGGGTCTGGGGGGATTCCCCCAGAATTTCTTTTACGAGAAAACACCCGTAAGTGCAATTTTCTAGTAATGTGTAGAATATAAAAATCCACTTTTGATGGCATTTGTGGACTATGAAAATCCCTTTGATAGTGTGTGGCGAGTCCTGCACTATTATGGAGTTCCCTTATATATGTAAATCTAAAAAAAAATCTGTTTATGAGCATAGCAAGTGCGAAGTTAATATTAGTGGATTCCTGTCAAATGAATTTCCAGTGAACAGTGGAGTACTCCATGGGAATGTGTTGTCACCTATGTTGTTTATCCTTCTCGTGGATTTTGTAATACATAGAATAGCTGGGGATGGTGGAGAAGGATTGGACTGAATTGGTAATAGGAAATTATCTGACGTAGAGTATGCCCATGGCGCTGTCCTTATTAGCAGAACACCACATGATTTGAAATGCTTGCTTACCAGAATGCATGAAATATCCCATGAGGTTGGGCTCAAGATAAATAAAATAAAAGGCACAGATGATGAGAACGGAATATGCAATGGAAGATGGAATATAAATGAAAGGAGAAAGGATTAATGAGGTAGAATTATTTAGATATTTAGGAACCATGATTTCTAATATAGGGTCTCTAGAATTAGAGTTTAATGAAATATTGAAAAAATCATTATTATTATTATTATTATTATTATTATTATTACTTGTTAAGCTACAACCCTAGTTGGAAAAGCAGGATGCCATATATAAGCCCAGGGGCACCAACAAGGAAAATAGCCCAGTGAGGAAAGGAAACAAGGAAAAATGAAATATTTTAAAAACAGTAACAGCAGTAAAATAAATATTACATATATAAGCTATAAAATCTTTAACAAAACTAGAGGAAGAGAAATAAGATAGAATAGTGTTCTCGAGTGTACCCTCAAACAAGAGAACTCTAATCCAAGACAGTGGAAGACCATGATACAGAAGCAATTTAGAGTGGAAACTTGATGCTTAGGCTTCCAACATAATGGACATTTGGTTTAAGGCTTCCAAGCATCGTGATCACTTTAACTTGATATCTCATACTTTCTTTTAGTTTGACTAGATCATTAGACACTCTTGTGGAGAAGAGGCTTAGCCTGCCAAGATTCATGACTTCTCTGAGAATTTGATCCACATACAAAGGTATTTCTTAGTGTTTTCCTTTGACTTTTGCTATGTATATTCCATCACAAATGAGTAATCTTCCATGGTGATGATCCCTTCTGCTGACATGGCCCCCGTTTCACGCATTTCACCTGAAATATAAGAAGGATCTGGTTGCTTTGTGGTTTTTTTGCATAAACCTAAAGCTTTTCAAATACTTGGTTGAGTTTCAACTTATATCATTATTAGCAATACTGCCAGTTTTATATATATATATATATATATATATATATATATATATATATATATATATATATATATATATATATATATATATATATATATATATATATATATATATATATACAGGGCTTTATCATAAATCCTGAGGAACAGTATATCGAATTTTTGCTGTTTAATTTTCGTCAGATTTAGCTCACACTTATGCTTGAACAAATTGAACTTTTTTCAGGACTTGACCAGATCACAAAGGAGGCTTGAATATATCAGTCAGTTTGACTCAGAATAGGAATCCTAAGAGGTGTATTTTGTAAAGTAATAAAAAGTCAAGAGTGAGCTTTTCGATTATCTGTTTTAATGCAAAATACGTGTAGCTTACTGGTCATATTTAATCCCATTGCTAATATAAAATAACAATAACAGCATTTTAGTTCTACTATCTGATGCTGGCCATTCTTTAAGTTACTGATTTTGATATTTGAATCCTGTTATGATGGCAAAGTTTTTATACTCTTTTAATGTTAATTTGGGGATTTATGAGAGACGTGAGTTGCGCTGCTATACTTTTATCAAAATATAATATTTTCAGTAGTTTGATATCTAATTCATTGACAAGACCTTGAAAAGTTTGTTTATACAATAGACCTTCAAGTGTTTATCAACACAAGGGAAGAATTTTGGTTACATAGATATAGTATATAATATTCGTATTGATTGTTGAAAATGTGACTCAAAATGTGACTGTATTATGAACTTTAATGTAGATTTGAGAGATAAAAAAGTCATTCAAACGATGCAAAAGTAAGTAAGAGCCGATGTAGAGTCATGCGTAACCTAGAGTCACACAATATCTCAAAAGAAGAAGAAAACGTCGTCTGCATTTCTATAAAGCGACATCTATTGGTCAAATATGAAGCTTGAAGCGTAAACAAACTGGCTTGCGGTAGAGGGTGAGTCTGACATTTGACAGTAATATTCATAGATTGACTCATTTAATTCCTACTGAACAAAAGTGGCGTCAACGACCATTGCTTTGAGAGATGAGACTGGTTTGCGACTTATGACTAATATGAGATAAGTGATCTGCAGATCCCCGAAGTGGACTTCCCCGACTAGCCTAGTCATCGGGACTTATTTTGGTTTTATTATAGTTACGAACAGAATATTCTAATCTAAAACTTTTTCTTATAGGAAACCTCACGTTTTCTTCGAAATTACATTTTTAGGCTAATGAATAGTGAGATATATCCTAATATATCCTATGGTAGTGGGGGCTTAAGCTAAGCAATCGTAGCATGGCTCCCATAGTTACGGACAATATATTCTAATAAAAAACTGTTTTTCTTATAGGAAAACTCACGTATTGTTCGAAATGACATTTGTTTTTTGGGCTGATCAATAGCGAGATATACCTAAATATATCCTGCGGTAATGGGGTCCTAAGCTGAGCAATCGTAGCCTGGCTCCTCCCTAGGTAAACTTAAAAAAGACATCGGGAGTTCATGACGTTATAACACCACGATAGCTGTTCAATGAGGTTTCATTGGATTTAGGTTAACGCTATGTAGCCTACTGTATCAGTTTATCGCCTGGATACCCTATAAGACATATGTTTTAATAGACATTGTTTATTTGGACTTTATTTGGTATGTGTTCATATTTATCACTGTGTTATTATTCACAGCTTTGTTCTAATACCCTAGTAGGTGCTTTGAGTATTATTAATTAGTATTTAGTCTAATATCTACGCTGAATGGAAATTATTCCCATTTTATTGTTCACGCAGTTGTGAATATAATAAAACAACCATGCATTTTATATATATATATATATATATATATATATATATATATATATATATATATATATATATATATATATATATATATATTTTAGTTTGCAGCAAGTTGGGTATATCATATCATTACTTTGATAGTTAGGGTAGGATTAGTTAAGTAACATTAGGTTAGGATGTTTTTACCTATTTTCTAAACTGTGACCTACTCTCCTACAAATGTTCTCAAATATATATATATATATATATATATATATATATATATATATATATATATATATATATATATATATATATATATATATATATATGGTCATGTCTTTTCCCTTGAAGAGAATTTGTCTAAAAAATTCTTCACTTCAAGTTTTCAACAAGTACTTTATGGGATGAAGTTACCACCGGTAGCATTTTCTTTGTCTTATGAATCTCCTAGGTGCTTTTCTTACTGAGAGCATCTGGTGCTTCCTGCCATATCCTATTATACAAAGCTTGCTTATAGTATCGGTAACGCATACATGCTATAAATAGGTGTATCCCTCAACGTCCAAATGTGTTATAGCTGATTGATGTTTTTTCATTTTTTATGCGTTGGTAATTTTTCAATACTGTACCTTTAAGTTTTATAGCCATCCAAAAGAAATAAATTAGTTAAATTGTAATTCACAAAATTTATTTAGCAAGCCATACCTTCCAAACCAAACATGTAGTAAGGAGTATGGTAATCTGCGATGCTAAAGGGGAGATAGGAGCTGCACCTTTTACCGTTAAGGTCAAGATACGGATGGTGAAATTGAAGTGGGTAGCTATATTATACATCTGTAATGTACAGCACTCAAAACCAGGTCTTGGTAGAGGTTAGACCTCTATGTTAGGTTAGGTAAATTTAAGACTCGCCTCTGTATTTAACTCTTATGACATATGGCAATCTAGGTTAGGTGATGGAATCTGGGCAAGGAAGAACCCCAAAAGTCAAACAATCGCTGGTGCTGTTGGTTAGGTTAGGGAGTGTTAAATAGGTATGTACAGTATAATCGTCTTGTGATATCTTTCTCGTTTACTTCAGTATATTCTGAGACTGTTGCAAGTTACATACATAAACCATGTAGTTAATCCATTGCGTAACCTGAGACATTTTAGAAAATTCTTGCAAGTGCAATTCTCTCATTTTTTGTTTTTTTCCTCACTAAAAAGTAAATATTCCCATTGAGGACCCCCCATAGTTGTTATATATATGGGTTTGAGAAAACTCAAAACAAGTGGTTTGCAACAGCAATAATTGTCAAGGAAATTTTCATGGTTTTGAATTGGTGAGAAATTAAAATATGATAGTATTAATTACACCATGAGTAAACTATGAGTCGCACACCAGGGTAGTTAGCGATATAATCGTGAACATATCAGTACAGTACTAATAACTCCAATGAGAGTTGCGGATAAAACCAAAGTGAGAATATACAGTAGTTATTACTAGTCATATACAATCTACTCGCATTCCAAAATTTATGAACGTCCTGTTTCTCCAAGTAAGTGGATGGAATAGTCATTAAAGTTGGCTTTAACTAGTTATGGTAATTAAACACCTTTAAAAGAATATGGCCATCAGTTATGTTAACACTAGTTACATAGCCTGTGTATAGTCTAGACCTGCTTGCATAATAACATTTGCTAATTATCATCCTGCTTTTTGAAGGAAAATAATGTATTATATTACGGTACATTGTTGTAGAAAACAGTAGTACACAGAC
Organism: Palaemon carinicauda; assembly: GCF_036898095.1. Taxonomy (NCBI): domain Eukaryota; kingdom Metazoa; phylum Arthropoda; class Malacostraca; order Decapoda; family Palaemonidae; genus Palaemon; species Palaemon carinicauda. The sequence goes on from NC_090748.1 coordinate 106,375,950, forward strand.
ATGCAAAAGCTTTGCACAGTACAGTATAGCCCATAATGATGAAACTTTGCCTCGTTATCAGGAAAACAGGAACCTAGAAATGGATCAATGTTACCATTTGTTATTATAGTTATTTTCGATATGATTTTTTATATCATTGTTACTATAAACTAAACTGCAGTCATAGTTGAAAATGCAGGTTTTCAATATTAAACTTACCCGATAATCATGTAGCTGTCAACTCCGTTGCCCGACAGAAATCTAAGGAGGGATACACCAGCTATCACAATACTAGAAGGGGGTGTACTTACCAGCGCCACCTGTGGCCAGGTACTATAGTACTTCTTGTTGACACCTCCTCAATTATTCCTCTGTCGTGCCTCCGGCTAGACGTTCTGGGATACGCTTATGGTCTTCGAGTTTATTCACGCATATTTGGTGAAGTATTCTCTCTGATTAACGGCTGTCGCATTACTGGAAACCTTCTGATACAGTATTAGCTAGATAGCTTTTATTTAGTTCAGTTTAACGGTTAACGAATTTTTGCTTGTTTTTTGGATCTCCCTTTGACTACTCTTGAAAACAAAATGTCTGACATTTCGCAAGCCCCCTCCCATAGACGATGTAGGTCTTGCAATAGACGTATTCCGAAGGCCTCGGTAGATCCTCACACCGCTTGTTCTGACTGTAGGGACAGACCCTGTCAGTTAGAAAATCGATGTGAGGAATGCGCCGGACTTTCGGAATTGGATTTTGTCCGTCTTTTAAAGTATTCTACTAAGTTAGAGAGAGTTAGAGCTAGGAGGAGTTCTTCTCACTCTTCTTTATTTTCCTCATCTCATGATCCCCTTCCTGTTCCTACCCCTGTAGTGGCTACCCCCGATCCTACTGTGTGCCCTCCGCCTGATATGTCAGTGGTTTTACGTGCTATTCAGGCTTTAGGCGATAAGGTAGAGTCAGTGGTAAGTGACCATAAGTCTCTGATGGCCGAAGTGAAAGAGCTGAAGGTCAAGAGTGCAGTGGGTGAAGTTAGTGCCAGTGCTGTGACGAGTGCTAGTGTCGGTGCAGTGCCTTGTGCTAGTGTTAGTGCCAGTGTGGTGCGTGAGGATTTTTCTGTGCGAGCCAGTCGTCCTCCCAGTCCGGGACCTCTTGCAAGCTCCCAAGCCCAGGGGAGAAGCAATGTCGAAGGGCATAAGGGTTCGGCAGGCCTTGTTAGGCGCACAGAATTATCCTCAGTGGTTGCGGGCGTGTCTTCCACAGACCGTCACTCCCACTTGCAGACGATTGAGCCTGTCTTCCGCTCGTCCGCTGATCTTCTTTCTGGGAAGAAACGTTGGTCTCAGGTCTCGAGACCGCTTAAACGCAGAGTCCAGCCCGCGAGTGCTCAGCCAGGTTGCAGTCATTGGCTCAGCTCCGACTCGCCTCAGTCATCTGTCGACTGTACTCCGCCCAAGAGGAGTAAGGTTCTGCCACAACAGAGCTCGACTGTTAAGGCTTTACCTCAGTCTGCTGCCGTCTCTGCTGATCCCAAGTGGTCTATGCTTCAGTCCATGCAAGCTCAGCTTTCGGACCTGATGCGTGAGTGTCGTGCTGAGAGTGTTGCACCTCCGCCTCCACCTGCACTCCTTCCGCCTGCACCCGCTCAGCCTGTGCTCAACCCGCCTGCGCTCGCTCCACCTAGTCGCAGCACCATCTGCCAGGCGTACGATGTTGAGCCACATTCTGTGTTCGCTGTTCCCAGTGTTGTTCAGCCTCAGCCTTCTTTAAGGCAACCTTCTGTTTGGGATCAGGAGGATTACTCCACTCTTCCTCCGCCTCCCCTGGCTGCTCCACCGGTGGTGCAACTCTCGGTGGAGGTACAACAACCTCTTCCACCCATGAGTCAGTCTCCTCAGCTGCTGCACCGAGCTCAACCCGTGCACCCTGATCCTGCGCCTCAGACACCTCTGCTTGCGAGAACTTTACCTTGTTCTGCGCAGCCTCGGTCTCGTCACGCTCCACTCATTCCACAGGAACAGGAACTTACTGCTCCTCCTCCGTCCACCACGGTTATTGTTCCTGCTCGTTCTGACTCTGCGGTTCAGCATTCGTATCCGATCTCTTCGCCTCATTCTGGGGATGAGGTTTCGGATGATGAGGAGGCACACCTTGATCCCTCATCAGACGTGGACGAATCCAAGCTTTCTCCACAGTCTCTTGATTTTCGCAAGGTCTTGGCTCTTCTCAGGGAGGTTTATCCAGACCATTTTGTCTCTGCTATTCCCCGCTCTCCACCATCTGAGTTTTCGCTGGGCGTGCAACAAGCTAAGTCTTGCTATACCAAGCTTGTCCTAGCTAGATCCTCCAAGAGGGCTTTTAGGATCTTAGGGGAGTGGCTGCAGTCTAAACAACATCTTGGCAAGACTTCCTTCATGTTCCCTCCAACGAAGCTCACTTCGAAAGCGAGCGTTTGGTATGCCACAGGGGAAGCACCAGGCTTGGGAGTACCTGCCTCTGCCCAGGCTGACTTCTCAAGTCTGGTAGACTCGCCTCGAAGGACTGCTATGAGGCGCTCGAAGGTGTGTTGGACCTTCTCAGACCTGGATCACTTGCTGAAAGGGATGTTTAGAGCGTTTGAAATGTTCAATTTTCTCGACTGGTGCCTGGGGGCCCTCAGCAAGAAAACCTCTCCTGCGGACAAAGATTCTGCCATGCTGTTAATGTCCTGCATGGATAAGGCCATCAGAGATGGATCGGGCGAGCTAGCGTCCTTGTTTGTATCAGGGGTGTTGAAGAAAAGGGAACAGCTGTGTTCCTTCCTTTCCGCCAGCATTACACCTTGCCAACGTTCTCAACTTCTTTTTGCTCCGCTCTCGAAGTTCCTTTTTCCCGAAGAGCTCATTAAGGACTTGTCTGCTGCCCTGATACAGAAGGATACGCACGATCTTGTAGCTTCTTCGGCTCGTAAGTCTAAAGTTGCCTCCTCAGTTCCTAAGACTTACCGCTCCCCAGTGGCTGATACCCCTGCCACTAGGTTCATACCGCCCTTTCGTGGTAGAGCCCCCAGCCGAGGAAGCTCCCGTCCAGACTCGTACAAAGGCAAGTCCAGGAAAGGATCCAGGTCATCCAAAGGAAAGAACTGACTCTCCGCTTCTCCAGACAACAGTAGGAGCCAGACTCAAGACCTTCTGGCGAGCTTGGGAGAAGAGAGGTGCAGACGCACAGTCTGTCAGTTGGCTGAGGTTCGGTTACAGGATTCCATTCTGCCTTCAACCACCTCTGACCACTTCGCCCATCAACCTCTCTCCCAACTACAAAGAGGAGGACAAGAGGCTAGCTTTGCACCAGGAGGTGTCGCTTCTTGTGCAGAAGAAGGCAGTGGTTATAGTCCGGGACCATCAATCCCCGGGCTTCTACAACCGTCTCTTTCTTGTGGCCAAGAAGACAGGAGGTTGGAGACCGGTGCTGGACGTCAGCGCTCTCAACGAGTATGTCACCAAGCTGACGTTCACGATGGAGACGACCAAGTCGGTCTTAGCAGCGGTCAGACAGGAGGACTGGATGGTCTCTTTGGACTTGAAAGACGCATACTTTCACGTTCCGATTCATCCAGACTCCCAACCTTTCCTGAGATTCGTTTTCGGAAAGGTCGTCTATCAATTCCAAGCCCTGTGTTTTGGCCTAAGCACAGCTCCTATGGTCTTTACCCTTCTGATGAGGAATGTAGCCAAATTCCTTCACTTGTCAAGCATCAGAGCCTCCCTCTACCTAGACGACTGGCTGTTGAGAGCCTCCTCGAGTCGTCGTTGTCTGGAGAATCTTCATTGGACTTTAGACTTAATCAGAGACCTAGGTCTATTAGTCAATTTGGAAAAATCTCAACTCATTCCCTCACAATCCATCGTGTATCTGGGAATGGAGATTCAGAGTCAGAGTTTTCGGGCTTTTCCATCGGCCCCCAGGATAAGCCAAGCCCTAGAGTGCATCATGAGCATGCTGAAGAGGAGCAGTTGCTCAGTGAGACAGTGGATGAGTCTCACAGGGACTCTCTCGTCACTGGCCCTGTTTGTCGAGCTAGGGAGACTCCACCTCCGCCCTCTTCAATTCCACCTGGCAGCTCATTGGGACAAGAGTTCGACTCTAGAAGCAGTCTCTATCCCTATCAACCAAGAGATGAAGACCACTCTCCTGTGGTGGAAGCACAACCTCCTTCTCAAAGAGGGTCTATCCTTGGCCATTCAGACCCCCAATCTTCATCTCTTCTCAGATGCATCGGACTCGGGCTGGGGTGCAACCTTGGACGGACGGGAATGCTCGGGAATGTGGAACGAGGAACAACGATCTCTCCACATCAACTGCAAGGAGCTGCTGGCAGTTCATCTAGCCCTATTGAACTTCAAGTCCCTCCTGCTAGGCAAAGTGGTGGAGGTGAACTCGGACAACACCACAGCCTTGGCTTACATCTCCAAGCAAGGAGGGACCCATTCGAGGAGCCTTTACGAGATCGCAAGGGACCTCCTCATTTGGTCAAGAAGTCTAAACCTCACTCTAGTCACGAGGTTCATCCAGGGCGATATGAACGTGTCAGCAGATCGCCTAAGCAGAAGGAATCAGGTCATTCCCACGGAATGGACCCTCCACAAGAGTGTGTGCAACAGACTTTGGACCTTGTGGGGTCAACCTACCATAGATCTGTTTGCCACCTCCATAACCAAGAGACTTCCTCTGTATTGTTCTCCTGTTCCAGACCCTGCAGCAGTTCATGTGGATGCCTTTCTACTGAACTGGTCCCATCTCGACCTGTACGCATTCCCTCCGTTCAAGATAATAAACAAGGTTCTGCAGAAATTCGTCTCGCACGAAGGGACACGGCTGACGCTGGTTGCTCCCCTTTGGCCTGCAAGAGAATGGTTCACAGAGGTACTACAATGGCTAGTAGACTTCCCCAGGACTCTACCTCTAAGAGTGGACCTTCTACGTCAACCTCACGTAGACAGGTTGCACCCAAACCTCCACGCTCTTCGGCTGACTGCCTTCAGACTGTCGAAAGATTCGCTAGAGCTCGAGGCTTTTCGAAGGAGGCAGCCAGTGCGATTGCCAGAGCAAGAAGGGTTTCCACTCGTAGAGTCTACCAGTCTAAGTGGGAGGTCTTCCGAAGCTGGTGTAGAGCCAATTCGATATCCTCTACCAATACCTCTGTGACCCAAATAGCTGACTTCCTTCTTCATCTTAGGAATGAGAGATCCCTTTCAGCTCCTACGATTAAAGGATATAGGAGTATGTTGGCCTCAGTTCTCCGCCACAGAGGTTTGGACCTTTCTTCCAACAAGGACCTTCAAGACATTCTTAAGTCTTTTGAGACGTCTAAAGATCGTCGTCTTTCCACTCCAGGCTGGAATCTAGACGTAGTCTTAAGGTTCCTTATGACATCTAGGTTCGAACCTCTCCAGTCAGCTTCATTCAAGGACCTTACCCTCAAGACTCTTTTTCTCGTTTGCCTTGCAACAGCTAAGAGAGTCAGTGAGGTTCATGCCTTCAGCAAGAACATTGGTTTCACAACCGAATCGGCTACATGTTCTTTTCAGCTTGGATTCCTAGCAAAGAACGAGCTTCCTTCACGTCCTTGGCCTAAATCGTTCGAGATACCTAGCCTCTCCAACATGGTAGGTAACGAACTAGAGAGAGTTCTTTGCCTTGTCAGAGCTCTCAAATATTATCTCAAGAGGTCTAAACCTCTCCGAGGACAGTCGGAAGCCTTATGGTGTGCTATCAGGAAACCCTCGAGACCCATGTCCAAGAATGGGCTTTCGTATTATATAAGGCTTCTGATCAGAGAAGCACATTCTCACTTAAAGGAGGAAGACCTTGCATTGCTGAAGGTAAGGACCCACGAAGTAAGAGCCGTAGCTACTTCGATGGCCTTTAATAAAAACCGTTCTCTGCAGAGCATAATGGATGCAACCTATTGGAGGAGCAAGTCAGTGTTTGCATCTTTTTATCTGAAAGATGTCCAGTCTCTTTACGAGAACTGCTACACCCTGGGACCATTCGTAGCAGCGAGTGCAGTAGTAGGTGAGAGCTCAGCCACTACATTCCCTTAATCCCATAACCTTTTTTTAACCTTTCTCTTGAATGCTTTTATTGTTGTTTTTATGGTTGTTACGGTAGGCTAAGAAGCCTTCCGCATCCTTTTGATTTGGCGGGTGGTCAATTCATTCTTGAGAAGCGCCTGGGTTAGAGGTTGTGTAGAGGTCCTTTAGTAGGGGTTGCAACCCTATATACTTTAGCACCTTTGGGTTGATTCAGCCTCCAAGAGGAACGCTGCGCTCAGTAAGGAAGACGAACTTAAAAAAGAGGCAGAGTAACGGTTCAATTCGACTTCCTTACCAGGTACTTATTATTTCATTGTTATTTGAGATAACTGTTATATGAAATTTGGGATACTTAGCTATCCTTTAATCTTGTACACTGGTTTTCACCCACCCCCCTGGGTGTGAATCAGCTACATGATTATCGGGTAAGTTTAATATTGAAAAATGTTATTTTCATTAGTAAAATAAATTTTTGAATATACTTACCCGATAATCATGATTTAATTGACCCTCCCTTCCTCCCCATAGAGAACCAGTGGGACCGAGGAATAATTGAGGAGGTGTCAACAAGAAGTACTATAGTACCTGGCCACAGGTGGCGCTGGTAAGTACACCCCCTTCTAGTATTGTGATAGCTGGCGTATCCCTCCTTAGATTTCTGTCGGGCAACGGAGTTGACAGCTACATGATTATCGGGTAAGTATATTCAAAAATTTATTTTACTAATGAAAATAACATATTTTCCAAGTCTAGTACCCCAATAGGTAAAGCTATCCAGCCCTGAAAAAAAAGAAAATGAGCAGCAAAGAATGAACTGTAAAGAGAAGTAAAATAAATTTGCTGAATAAAATATGTACTGCACCAAGTTTCGACTTCTAAAGTTTCAATAGAGTAAATGGCTAAACTTTCTGAATTCCATCTATAGAAAGCCATGTTTTCCTTTTTTACCATTTTTAATACAAACACAAATTTAGTTGCTAATAGATATCAGCAAGACTCGAGAATATTAGGGTAAAGGAGTCTCAAGTTAGGAGATATATAGATATATATATATATATATATATATATATATATATATATATATATATATATATATATATATATATAACGGATTTTGAGCGAAGCGAAAAATCTATTTTTGGGTGAGATAGCCATGGCGTCCTGATGGAAGGTTCCTGTTTGGTAGCTTCCTTGGGTATAAGACTACTAAGATATTCCCAGAGAATTTAACCACATGTTATCACAGAATTCTAACTTCTGGAGCGAGTATCTCAAAGGTTTCCCTTTAAGACATCGTAATACAACAGGGGACACGCATGTCTGAACGTGCCACATAGCTATCTCCACCCCGAACAGAGTTAATGCTTCGGTGTGTAAGGACTGAGAATAGCTGGGAGCCGTTCCACAGCTAATCTCACTCGTGGCTACTACTGATACTCGAGACGTAAACAAACGGACGCCATTGCTCTAATGACGTCACGCGCGTCTTTATCCTGGCGCCAGTTGCTGCCCATCACCATGATACAATTGTGTAGGGTGGGAACAAACTGAACGAAGTAGTAGGGAGGGTCCATCAGGACGCCATGGCTATCTCACCCAAAAATAGATTTTTCGCTTCGCTTAAAATCCGTTTTTTGGGCTCAAGCCATGGCGTCCTGATGGAAGAGTACCAGAGAATCAATGTATCGTGGTAGATTTTCCCCCAAGGTTAAGTGCCTAGGCATTGACAAAACAGCAAAGTAATCTTAGGTAAGAACCATAGGAACGAAGTATCCTGCCCCCCATTGGTAGGAAGTTCCCATGGGCTATGCCGACGTCAAAGTGGTATTGAAGGGCTATTCATCTTGACAGAAGAACTTTTTAAGAGCTTAGAGATGAAGCAGAATGTTTGATATTTGTATAGGAACATTCTGAAGTAGGTCAGTGGTGGTTGGGCACTGAGTATAGAGTTCATCTCCTGATTATCAGAAGTAAGTATTCGTGTAGGAACCTTACTGAGACAAGGTGAATATAATTTAGGATTAGATATCTTAAATTCTTCATGACCATAAAGGAGGAGTAAATAAAACTATGACAGTATGTATTTCATAGTAAGTAGGAGCTGAAAGAGACGCATAAGTAATAAAATAGAAATTTTATTTCACAATGCAGAAATTAAATAATTTACAGCAAAAGTAAAGTTCATTTACAGAAATAATAATGTACATAGAAATAAAGGCTTGCTCTTGAATCTGAAAAGGAATTTCAGGATTAGTAGGTACTCGTTCTCGAGGAACGCAAGTCTTTAAACAACACATCATGCTCAAGGCATGCGGCACTTGTGTGACACTATGACATTTCACCTGGGATAAGAACAGTTATAAAAGCACTAAGTGTTTTTAGACATCACTATGAATCGCTCGAGGGTCAACATAGGCACCCGAAGAGTTAGAGTCCCAAGTAACTCACTGTTCTACGCAGAGTTAGGTGCAGGTTTCATAACACTACCTGCGGCTACCACAAAATGTTTGATTTCGTGCACTTGTTTCGCATAATGTTTAAAGAAAACTCGCGAGGACTTCCAGCCCGTAAAGTTTTTAAGGCTCTCAAAGTCCATGCTCTGAAAGAAGCTCAGAGAAGATGCCACTTTTCTAGGATCATGACCAGCGGGTGTACTGTTCGGATCCGCTCTGCGAATGAAGTAGGTGATTTTCGCTCTTAATTGTTTCAGTGACAGGTCGCTGCCCGATGTTTCTCCTTTGAAGAGTTGGCCTCCACCAAAGTTCGAAGTTCTGCGAAGATAGACCTTGAGACTCTCTACTGGACATAAAGAGACATCCTCCTTCAGGGGGCATATTCTCCAAGGGCCCCATCTTTTGGTGGGTAATTCATTTTTGGCGAGAAACGTCGGATCAGGGGAGAGGGTCACTTCTCCTGAATCAGCAAACAGGATGTGTCCCTCCTCTCTTGATAATGCCACTATTTCGCTGACTCGAGCTCCCGAGGCGAGAGCAAATAAAAATATAACTTTCTGAGTCAGATCCTTGAGGGGGCATGAATCGTTGTCCAAGTTGGAGGCGAAATGGAGCACCTTGTCTAGTGACCAGGAGATCGGTTTCGGTGGGGGTGCTGGGCGTAGGCGAGCACATGCTTTTGGTAATTTGTTAAAGATGTCGTTGGACAGATCAATTTGGAAAGCATATAGAATTGGTCTAGTCAAAGCCGATTTGCAGGTTGAAATCGTATTGGCTGCTAATCCTTGTCCATGAAGGTGAATGAAGAAGGACATACAGAAATCAATGGTGATTTCTTTAGGATTTTTTGCTTTAACAAAGGAGACCCATTTCCTCCAGGATGATTCATATTGCCGTCTCGTGGATTCGGTCTTGTATTCCTCTAGGAAGTCTAGACTTTTCTTCGAGATCCCAAACCTCTTCTTTGCGGCAAGGGAGAGAAAATCATGAGATGAAGGTCCTTGATTTTCGATGATGAAGCGAAGACAGTCGACTTCTGTACTTGTTGAGAGAGAACTGGGCCCGGGAGAGGGATCAGCTTGGGCTGCAGCTCCAGGACCAGGGGGTACCAGTTGCTCCGGGGCCACTTGGGAGCCACTAGGGCCGCTGTCCCTTTGAAGGTTCTCAGTTTGGAGAGGACTTTCAACAGAAGGTTGGTGGGAGGGAACAGGTATATCTTGGACCATCTGTTCCAGTCCAGTGACATGGCGTCCACCGCTTCTGCTTTGGGGTCCTCGTACGGGGCTACGTACAGAGGAAGTTGATTGTTGTCGCTCGTTGCAAAGAGATCTATCTGAAGTTCTGGGACTTGATGAGAGATGAAGGAGAATGATCTTGCGTCTAGAGACCATTCCGACTCTATCGGGTTTGTCCGAGATAGAGCATCCGCTGTCACGTTGCGGAATCCTTGTAGGTGAACTGCAGACAGGTGCCACTTCTTCTTCTCCGCCAGACGGAAGATTGGGAGAAGCACCTGATTTATCTGGGGCGATCTTGAGCCCTGGCGATTGAGACAACGAACTACCACCGAGTTGTCTAGGGTTAGACGGATGTGGATCGAGGGCGGCGGGGATAACTTCTTCAGAGTAAGAAGGACCGCCATGGCCTCCAAGATGTTTATGTGGAACGTCTTGAATAGTGGAGACCAGGTCCCTTGAGCTTGTTTCAGGTGGGAGTGACCTCCCCAGCCCTCCAGTGAGGCATCCGTGTGGATGTTGAGAGATGGAGGAGGGTGTTGGAGAGGAATGGACCTTTTCAGGGCCTTTGCTTCCGACCACGGCTTTAGGAGGCGTCGAAGTCTGTTTGGAAGCCGTCTCTTGAGGTCTCTTCGAGCGATGGATGCCGATCGTCTCCAGACTCCCGCGGCATCCTTTAGCTGTGCGCGAAGCACTGGGTTTGTCACTGAGGCGAATTGTAGCGAGCCTAGAACTCGTTCCTGCTGTCGTCTTGAAATGCGTTTGGATTTCAGTAGTCGCTTGACAGACCCTGCTATTTCCTTCCTTTTCTTCTGGGGGATGGAAAGGCGGTGTGACTGAAGATTCCAGTGGATTCCCAGCCACTGAAACTTCTGAGCTGGAGAGAGGCGAGATTTCTTCTCGTTGATCTTGAATCCCAGGTGTTCTAAGTACTGGGTAACTTCGTCGCAAGACTTTGCACACTCTTCGGGCGATGGAGCCCAGACTAGCCAGTCGTCGAGGTAGGCCATCACCTGGACGTTTCTTAGGCGGAGCTGTTGTACTATGGCATCCGCCAGCTTTGTGAAGATCCGAGGGGCCACATTGAGGCCGAATGGCATGGCCCGGAAGGCGTAGCTTTTCCTTTGGAGTCGAAATCCTAGGTAGGAGGAAGCATGATGGTTCATTGGAATGTGCCAATAGGCATCCGCCAGGTCTATAGAGACCGTGTAGGAACCTTGAGGCAGAAGGGTCCTTATTTGTTGAAGCGTCAGCATCTTGAATTTGTTGTTCTCTATGAACTTGTTGAGGGGGGATAAGTCCAGAATGACTCTGAGCTTGTCTGAGTCCTTCTTGGGAACGCAAAACAGTCTCCCTTGGAACCTGGTGGACTTTACCTTCCTTATCACCTTCTTGTTCAAGAGGTCTAGAACATATTCTTCCAGAATGGGGGTCGATTGTTGAAAGAACCGCTGGAAGATTGGGGGTGGTTGCACCCAACTCCAGCCTAGACCGTTCTTGATGATGCTGTGTGCCCAAGGATCGAAGGTCCAACGATCCTGGAATTGGCGGAGTCTTCCTCCCACCGGAAGCACTTCATTGCTTCTGGTGTCCCGAGGACTTGTTGCCTCGGCCGCTAGCTCCCTTTCCTCCTCTACCTCTGGAGGGACGACGAGAGGCGTCTCTGCTTGCACCCCTGGACGAGCCTCTACCTTTGGCATGAAAGGTAGTGGATGGCTGCTCAAAGGCAGGGGGTGAAGACCGGTGACTGTGACAACACCGGTTGGGGGATCAATTGAAAGGTCTGCTGTGGTTGGGCAACCACTTGGGAGGTAGCGGGTCCCGGAAACTGACGTCGTTGTTGACGTTGCTGGGGTTTTGGCTTCTGAGGTTTCCTCTTAGGCTGAGGTCCATCGTCCTGAGAGGGTTTCCTTTTTCTGGACATGCCCCACTTGTGGAGAAGGTTCCTATTCTCCGTGGCGGCTCTGTCAGTTATTTCCTTGACAAGGTCAGAAGGAAACAGGTGCTTTCCCCAGATGTTGGAGGAAATCAGCCTCCGGGGTTCGTGTTTCACGGTGGCACCGACAAACACGAATTCACGACAGGCTCTACGAGCCTTTATGAAATGGTACAAGTCCTTCATTACTGTAAGTAAGTGGGATTTGGCTAGTACCATGTAGTGATCAGGTACTCTTGTGTCACAGGCCATAACTTCAAGTTGGACTTGATGAGAAAGAGATGCCGCAAGCCTCTCCTTCGTGTCTTGTTCCCGGCGAAGGAGGTGATCATTGAGCTTAGGGAGGTCCTCATTAAACTGACGTCCGGCGACGTCAGGATCGAGCCTACCCACGACGAAAGTATGTTGAACATCTTTCCATTGTCTAGTGTCAGGGGGTGTCACGATGGAGAAGGGTCTGCACTCCTCCAGTGCAGGGCAGGGTTTTCCTTCTTCCGCCGCTTTAAGGCATGCAGCTAAGGCCTTTTCCAGGAAAGGAAGAACCGCAGTGTCAGGTGCTACATAAGTAGGATGCTTCTTGCTCAAGGCAGGAAGCTTAGAGCAGGTAAAGCCCCTGCTCTTAAATGCGGAGGCTAGCATAGCCTGGGCCTTTGCGAGATCGAACACTATCTCTTCTTTAGGTTCGGTCTCCTCCTTCGAGGCAGGTTCGGAACGAAGCCGGACGTAACAGTCCGGGTAGGCCTCGAAGCTTGGGAAGAACTCCACATCTTCCAACGGGACCGTGCCAATCTTGTCACTAACAAAGATCCTGCCGGTCGCAATAACCATATGCTCTGCATACCTCCACGGGTTGGCATGAGAGCAAGCTGGGAGATCCTTAACCGAAATCTTCTTCGGTTCTCTGGATCCAATCATTGACCTGATGGACTCCTGGTTCTCCTTCAGTCTGTCGTCCATGACAGCTCTAATCAGCCGGATCAGTTCTTGGGTAGACGAAGAGGGATCCGGGGTCGAGGAGGTAGACGGAATGGACACATCCGTCGGTGTAGGAGTAGGCGGAGGGATGGATGAGGGAGGAGCTCCAAGCTCCGACTCGGTGTATTCCACCTTGTCTTCGTCCTCTTCGGCTCCTTGAGCCATAAGCGTCTTCTCCGTGTCTTCCGAGACGTCAGAGATCTGCTCATCATCCTCGGAATCTAATCGACACTCATGCATGGACTGAGCCATGACCACATCAGGTTCCACCGTAATTTGGACAGTGGGGATTGCGTCTTTCGGAACCACTGAGTCAGGGGAGGCCTTAGGGAACAACAGGGACCTCAGTTCTTCGGTGGCCAGGTACGGTCCGGTAGCATTTTTCTGAAAGCCACGCACCCACTTGCGCAGCTTTTCGCGAGAAATGTCTCTAACCTCCGCTGAGGGAGGGTTATGGAAGGCCTCAACTAGGTGGGCCTGGCAGACCGTACAATCCAGTGGATTCCAGAACTTCAAATCCCCTTTCTTGTCTGCACAAGGGGCGTGAGTCCTACAAGCCGTATGCCCGTAAAACTGCGGGCGTTTCACAGCGCAGAAGGCGAAGTCACACTTCATCTGCTCCTCCTGTGGAAGAAAGAGAAAATGAGTATGGGGGAGTCATAGGAATGGCTCTTAAACTAAGTTAATATTAATCATTAATTTAACTTAAGAAGGTGTGATGCATAGAGAATGAAAACAGTAAGGAGAACACGCTCCATGCATCTCGCCCGGCTGGTTACCATAAGCTTGGTCCTGGGATAATCCAAATGACCGAGATCATTGGATATAGTTTCCTAGGATTCCCATTATATTGGAACTCCATGGAAAGCCAAGGACAAGGTTGGGATCGAATTCATTCGGTTCCCAGTTAAGAGCCAGAAGGCCTCATAAAGGTAACTGCTTCTGGCAACCAGCCGTGCTAAGATGCACATAGCATGCTGGAATTAGAAGAATGCAAAGAGACAGCATGATCACTAATAAAGCAGTACCAGGTACTGATCTTAAAAGCAAAGCAGCTTATCTATTTGCTATGTAGGGCTATCTTAGTTTTATGATAGCTACAGTGAGGGGGTGCAAGTATTCTTGACGCCTCCAGGGCATCCGGCAAGCCGCCGGCATGCCGGAGCTCGCTCCAGCATAGATTCTGGCATTAGAACAGACAATTTTCAAAAGTCAGTTAGATACCAGGATGGCGGCCGCCGGCACAGCGGCGGCACGCCGGCAAGGAGCGGCGGCTCCGGCAGCCGGAGGATGCCAGGTTGGTGACTGGGATAAGGATGGTACAGGTAGTATCGGGTTGCCGGCAGTATATGCCGGCACTCCGGTGATCGACCGGCAAGCGGACGATTAGATAGGAGTAGGAGAGCCGCCGGTAGTAGCCGGCGGCAGCCGGCAGTCCCTCGGTACACGGGGGGCTGGCGGCAAGGGTAGGGAAGTCACCAAGAGGGAGGCAGGTATTGCCGACAGTAGAGGCGGCAAGAGACCGGCACCCCGGATAGATAGAGAGACAGGGGGAGGGGGGAAGGAATGCAGGAAGTACCGTCAGGGTTCCAGACATCCCTCCCCCTCCCTGAGAGGGTGTACCCTTGATAGAGACAGGCTCTAACATCCATAAGCAGGGGTCACTAGGGGACCGGGAGCAGGTAGCCCAAGGGAGGGCTAGGGAACACCCAAGAAGGGGGGGAGACTCCCCTATGCAGAACTACACTAGTAACTAACCTTATAGGACACTATGAAGGTATATGTACCAGAGCGGACTGCACAGGGAAGCTCGGGTAGCCCTACTCATCCACCCTAAGGAGGATTTGTAGGACAGGGGACAGATGAGTATAAACTAACCTAAGCATAGGCTAGGCTATACAAGAGATAGGTGGGGAGGGAGAAGAGAGAGGTCTTCCAGGAAGGGTTTCTGTACCAGAGCGGCCACTAAGGGAAGGGAGGACACTCCCTAACCTAAGATCAGGCTGATCGGCTTAAAACGGTGCAAGAGTACAGTTTCAGCATGGAACAGAGAAACCTTCCTAACCCGACCTAGAGCAGGGCTAAAAGTCCTGAACTAGGCAAGGAAGAAGACATATCGCTATCGCAGGAAAGTCATAGACTATCCTAGCCATAGAGGTAGGCTAGCCTAACCTCACTCTCAGACGCAATCCTAAAGGGGGTTCATTCCTTTAGGGAGGACTGAGAGGCGATATATATACTCTATTAGACAATTAATCCCTTTACTCAGAAAAGGGATCAAGGCTAAATAGAGGGAATGCCAAGGCAGGGGATGAAGGAAGCATATAGGGGTCCTAAGGTTAGGTTAGGCTAGAAAGAATCACTGACTAGCCTATCCCCTATATGGTCCCTGAAGGCGAAAACATTTGCATCACTAGTCAAAAGTATTGTAAAATAATAATGCCACTATCTTCATAACTTAGTCTAGGATCACTAATAAATCATGCATGAACACTTGTATGTAGGCTCCTGGCCTGGGGGCTATAGTAGCCGACTGGTATGAGGTCAATCGATGACCGAT
>NC_090748.1:106399158-106414158 GCF_036898095.1 Palaemon carinicauda
TAGAGAGTAGAGGTCCCCTTTTTTGTTT
The DNA here is from genome assembly GCF_036898095.1 of Palaemon carinicauda. Classification (NCBI taxonomy): domain Eukaryota; kingdom Metazoa; phylum Arthropoda; class Malacostraca; order Decapoda; family Palaemonidae; genus Palaemon; species Palaemon carinicauda. The sequence goes on from NC_090748.1 coordinate 106,399,187, forward strand.
TGTTTCATTTGTTGATGTCGGCTACCCCCAAAATTGAGGGAAGTGCCTTGGTATATGTATGATGTATATAATATATATATATATATATATATATATATATATATATATATATATATATATACTATATATATATATATAATTTATATATATATATATATATATATATACTATATATATATATATATACATACATACATACATAATTCCTAGACATACCTCTCTCCCATCATGCAAATTGTGAACTATTTATAAAATGATACGGAGGTCCCTATATGAAAAGCATTCTGCATACCGCCATCAAGAGATTTGCATTTGCATTGCACAAAGACCTTCTTCATTCCTCGCGAAATTTTAGTTTCGCGAAACAACAGTGTTTTGATGGTTTATGCAATGGATTTCTTCATGAGTTATGACTGGTTCATATTCTCGCAAAATGAATGCTGTTGCATTATGTATTCTTTAGAGATGTGCGTGCAACTTTGTGGAAGGAAATTTGCGGAAAGTGAATGCATGTTTGCCCCTTTTTGGTATATATACAATAAAAAGTGATGGTTATATATTTATTATGACATGAGGATCATGAATAGTAAGGTGTAATTTACATTAATAATCTTGTTTACGTCTCTGCATCAAAATTGTCTTCTAAGTTGTAACTACAGAAAGTAGTTCACGGCAAACATCTTTTTAAACTGTTTTTTAACAGAAAGTGAATGCATGTATGTCCATTTACACACACACACACACACACACACACACACACACACACACACACACACATATATATATATATATACATATATATATATATATATATATATATATATATATATATTATATTATATATGTATATATATATATATATATATATATATATATATATATATATATATATATATATATATATATATATATATATATATATATATATATACCTATCTATCTATCTATCTATCTATTTATCTATCTACCTATCTATCTATCTATATATATATATATATATATATATATATATATATATATATATATATATATTATGTATGTATATAAGAGAAAGGTTGTACATTAATCATTACATTAGGATTTTGAATAGTTATGTGTAATTTACATTAATAATCTTGTTAACGTTTCTGTATGAAAATTACTTTCGAAGTCGGAACTACAGAAAATAAGTTAAAAACTAGTTATAGTCTACAAAATAAACATATTCTTAAAACCCTGTTTTAGCTTGAATAAAAGAGGTAAATATTTACACAGACAAACAGCCTTTTTTTTTTTTTTTAAAGTAAAATGAATAATTTAAAATTAAGGAATGTGGATTCTCAAACAGGGTTGACGTGGCCGATGTGGTAACGTCCCTGTCTGGTGATCGCCAGATTGTGGTTCGAGTCCCGCTTAAACTCGTTAGTTTCTTTGGTCGCGAGAACTTCACCATCCTTGTGAGCTAAGGAATGGGTGGGGGGTGCTTGGAGCCTATAGGTCTATATGATGAGTCATCAGCAGCCATTGCTTGGCCATCCTTGGTCCTAGCTTGGGTGGAGAGGGTGTTTAGGCGCTAATCTTATGTATATATGGTCAGGCACTTGGGTATTGTCCTGCTTGCTAGGGCAATGCCACTGCCATTTGCCTCTGCCATTCATAAGCGGACTTTAAACCTTCAAACCTCGGGATCAGAGACCCAAAGGGGAATCAACTCAAAGATAATATTATTATTATTATTATTATTATTATTATATATTATTATTATTATTATTATCCAAGCTACAACCCTAATTAGAAAAGCAAGATGCTATATGCCCAAGGGCTCCAATAGGGAAAAATAGCCCAGTGAGGAAAGGAAATAAGGAAATAGATAACTGAAGAGAAACAAATTATCAATAAATCATTCTAAAAAAAGTAATGTCAAAAGAGATATATCATATATAAACTATTAACAACATCAAAAACAAATATGTCATACATAAACTATAAAAAGACTCATGTCCACTGGTCAACAAAAAAGAATTTGTTCCAACTTTGAACTTTTTGAAGTTCTACTGATTCAACAACCCGATTAGGAAGATCATCCCACAACTAGGTAACAGCTGGAATAAAACTTCTAGAGTACTGAACTTTTGATCAGTCAGGGAATCGAACCCCGGCCCAAGAAACTGAGGTTCTAGTGACATACCACCAAGCCACAGAGTGAACTGTAAGGACATCAAGTGTTGAGATGTCTTTTTCACATTTGATTATTGATTATCCTCATTTTTGTATAAATGCTATGCTGTAAGTTGCATGTTATTCTTTAGTCATAATATCAGTTTTACAAAATTAGAAACTTAATTGAAATCTTTTATTATTATTAATTATTATTATTATTATTATTATTATTATTATTGGCATTGTAATATATTAATATGATATACAATGATATGTATATATAATGTATATATATATATATATATATATATATATATATTTATATATATCGTAAAAATATATATATATATATATATATATATATATATATATATATATATATATATATATATATATATATATATACAGTATATATACATATCGTAAAAATATACATCATAACATATATATATATATATATATATATATATATATATATATATATATATTATATATATATATATATACTGAACTATGAATTCACAACAGAAATATTCTGCCATTTTCCAAGAATAACTGAAAAGCGAAACTTCCTCATAAAGTTCACTAGATTTCTACACATCGTTTTCAGAGTGGACAATTCAAATTCTAAATTTCCTCACTAAGCTGCTCAGTGACTTCTCAAGTTAAATATTAACTTTGCTGGTACATTTAAGGTAGGTAAATTTTGTTTTTTATATTTGTTTTTAAGAAATTAGAATACAAATATGTATTTCTAAACTTTTTTTTTCCATAAATTTATTTTCCAAATTTCTAGGGGCTCAATTAATAGCAATCAAAGCTGTACTAATGAGTACAGGTTGATTTGCCTTTAGCGATTAGGATGAAAATCTCCCACCATCACGAATCCGCAGTTAGCCAGCGTGTTGATGAAAACTGGTCAAACCCCAGACATGAACAAAGATATATATATATATATATATATATATATATATATATATATATATATATATATATGTATATATACATATATATGTATATATATATATATATATATATATATATGTATATATACATATTTATATATATATATATATATATATATATATATATATATATATATATATATATATATAATATATATAATACATATATATGTATATATACATATATATATATATTATATATATATATATATATATATATAATATAGTATATATATATATATATATATATATATATGTCTTTGTCCTAGAGTGGACTAGAAGAGACTGAATTTGTTGTTGTTGTTGTGTTGTTGTTGTTGTTATTTATGCCAGCTTATTGGAAACTGGTCTTTATCTGACGTACTTTCACAATGACTTATTAAATTCATAAAATTACTCTGCAATTAATTCTTGTTTTTTTACCTCCACCAAGCGAGTAGAAGGAGGTTAGGTTTTACCTACTGTGTGTATTTGTTTGTGTGTTTTGTTTGTGAACAGCTTCATGACCACAATTTTAATCGTAAAGTAATGCAACTGGCAGGGATTAACAGTTATGTAAAAAGCTGGAAATTATTACATTTTTGAAGGTCAAGGTCAAAGGTTAAACTCATAGTCAAGCAAAATGTCTAATTCACGTAATCAGCTTAAGTTTGGACATCTTATCACAGAGACTTCAAACTTGGTTCATATTTCAGTGTATGAAAATCCACGCTAATTAATGCATGTTAAGGTCGAAGGTCAAGGTCTAGTCCAAGATCAAGGTCAAGTAAAAGCTCAAATTCCGGTCATCAACCATATGGTCGCAATTTTAATCGTAAAGTAATATAACTTGCAGGGATTTTAAACTATTATGTAAAGAGCTGGAAATGATTAAATTTTGGGAGCTGAAAGGTCAAGGTCACCGAAGATTTTTTAATATATTCTTGCATCAGTTGCTTTGTAATTACAAAATAATATAGAGCTATTATTTTCCTTAGTATTTAAGTCTCAAAAATCAGTCCAAAAGGTCGAGAAATAACCTGCCATAGTGGAGATCTGTGCTCTAGTGAGTGTCTTTCTAGTTTAAAATGTTTTCCGTCTGTTAATTTTTTTCTTTCAGGTCTTAAAAGAAAATGAAGAGACAGGTCTCTCAAACTAGAAGTGAAAGTGTCAAGTACTCCAAGAGCTCTTGAAGACGGCTTTTGCAAATTAAGGGCTTTAATTTTCCAGAATGGAAAAGATGATGGATTATAAGTAGCAGTAATTGCTTGGAACGAGAGAGAGAGAGAGAGAGAGAGAGAGAGAGAGAGAGAGAGAGGAGAGAGAGAGAGAGAGAGAGAGAGAGAGGTTACCTGACATCCTGGGCATGAGAGAAAGAGTTATCTGGCATCCTGACAAAAGAGAGAGAGAGAGAGAGAGAGAGAGAGAGAGAGAGAGAGAGAGAGAGGAGAGAGAGAGAGAGAGAGAGAGAGTGTTACCTGACATCCTGACATGAGAGAGAGAGTTATCTGGCATCCTGACAAGAGGAGAGAGAGAGAGAGAGAGAGGAGAGAGAGAGAGAGAGAGAGAGAGAGAGAGAGAGTGTTTACCTGACATCCTGACATGAGAGAGAGAGTTATCTGGCATCCTGACAAGAGAGAGAGAGAGAGAGAGAGAGAGAGAGAGAGAGAGAGAGAGAGAGAGAGAGAGAGAGGAGAGAGAGAGAGAGAGTTACCTGACATCCTGGCATGAGAGAAAGAGTTATCTGGCATCCTGACAAAAGAGAGAGAGAGAGAGAGAGAGAGAGAGAGAGAGAGAGAGAGAGAGAGAGAGAAGAGAGAGAGAGAGAGAGAGAGAGAGGAGAGAGAGAGAGAGTGTTACCTGACATCCTGACATAAGAGAGAGAGAGTTATCTGGCATCCTGACAAGAGAGAGAGAGAGAGAGAGAGAGAGAGAGGAGAGAGAGGAGAGAGAGAGAGAGAGAGAGAGAGAGAGAGAATTTCTCTGATATCTAAAAAAAAATATCGATTGAAACGAAGAGAAATTCTATTTTTTAAATTCTAAAAAATTTAATATGTATTTCATCATCCAGTAGAGAGAAGGAGTTCATGGAATTTCTACTTTTCAATAACAAAGTTAAATTGAGTTTTAATACTACTGGTAATAGAGATTATTACCTCCGCCAATGAAGTTGAAAGGAGGTTATGTTTTCGACCCTTTTTGTGTATTTGTGTTTGTATATGTGCTTGTTTGTGAACAGCTTCCTGGTCACAATTTTAATCTTAGAGTAATGAGTTGGAAGGAGGTTATGTTTTACCTACTGTTTGTGTGTATGTGTGTGTGTGTCTGTATGTGAACAGCTTCCTGGCCACAATTTTAATCATAGAATAATGAAACTTACAGGGATTAACTATTATGTAAAAAGCTGGCAATGATTAATTTTGGAAGGTCAAGGTCTAATTCACGTAATCAGCCTTAAGTTTGGACATCGTTGTCACAAAGACTTCGAGCGTGGTCATATTTGAGTGTATGAAAATCCACGCTAATTAATACATGTTAAGGTCAAAGGTCAGGTCAGGGGTCGAGCAAAAGGTTGAGAAACAACCTGCATCGGTGGAGGTCTGCGCTCTACTGAGTGCCCTTCTAGTTATTCACAGTAAAGGCTGTATTAAATAGAACAGCTTTAATGTTTTTTTTTTTTTTTTTTTTTTTTTTTTTTTTTTTTGTGCTGATTAGATATGTTATGCCTCATTATCCAAAAATAGTAATTTAATGTCAAAATTGAATTGAAATAGTTTTAATTTGTTTTTAGCGTGATAACTCTATAAAGATATGTTTGCATTTCATATAAAAAATATTGGATGACATGTTTGAAGTGATTGAGCTACATTTTGAATCACTACGAAATGGGTTAATGATCCAGACGGCTTGAATAAGTACAGGAGTTTTTTAGTATATGAATCTTTTATATCATTGCTAAAGTTTATAATATCAAATCAATAATTATATTTTCTTAATTAACTGTTCTAGCGATTTTCCATGATTTTATATGAAAAATACTTTACAAAACTATAATTTATCATAGGTATGTTATTATTATTTAATATAATTAGGCAAAATTATTGCATTAAATCAATTAATGTATATCCTTGATTAAATACCAAAGCAGTTTTCCATGATTTAAAAAAAAAAAAAATCAAAGCTATACTTTATCATTGATAAATTATTACTCTTTCATATAATTACGCAAGTTAATAGTATCAAATTAAAAAATATATCTCATTAATTGACTGTAAGAACGATTTTCAATGATTTTGTAAAAGAAATATTTACACCACTATACATCATCATTGAAACTGTAAGAGAGATTACTCAGGTGCCATATGTGGATGAGATCTTAGTGAGGGGTAGATGGAGATGGTTTGGGCATGCTCTTCGCACTCCCCAAGAGAGGTTAGTTCATCTAACTGGGCTCCACCAGGTACGAGAAGAATTGGAAGATCAAGGCTTACATGACTGAGGACTATGAAACGTGAAGCAGGAGATGATAAATGGAAAAGTATTGATTTAAAAGATCAATATAGAGACGACTGGTGAAATCTAACCGAGGTCCTTTGCGTCAATAGGCGCAGGAGGAGATGATGATGATACATCATCATCGATAAATTATTACTCTGTCATGTAATTGCGCAATTATCTAATTATTTTATTTTCTACACATATGATTTTTCATGAATATATATATATATATATATATATATATATATATATATATATATATATATATATATATATATATATATATATATATATATATATATACATCATCATTTACTCTAGTGAACGCCAGACTGGAATTCGAGTCCCGCTCAAACTCGTTAGTTACTTTAGTCGCTTCAACCTCACTTTCCTTGTGAGCTAAGGAAGGGGGGGGGGGGTTGGTTATGGGTGCCTATAGGTCTATCTGCTGAGTCATCAGCAGCCATTTCATGGACACCCTGGTCCTAGCTTTGATGGAGGTACCTATAGCTATTGGAGATTGTATTATTGTCATACCATGAGTCATGGGCATACAGTAATGACGATCTTACTAAACTGATATATACGTATATTAAATGTTTGATTTGTTTACAAGAACAATTTGATATTATAATAAAATATAGTATAATACATAGAAAGTATTGGAAATGGGTGGTAAACACGTTTGAATAGGCAAGTTGCTGGTTGCCATGGCCCCAATGGAATTGTTTCTGTTCGTCATGTGTTTCGAAATATACGATTTTCCATTTATACGAGGTCATTGATCGACCAAATTCTCGCATAATTCGGGACCCTACTGTAGTCTGATTTCTATACGTAATTTCAGGCGATTTGATTACTAAATTTAACTTAACCTAGCCATTGTTTGATTTGCTTGTTTCAATCTTTCACTAAACTCTAATTCTAAGACTTGGTTTTGGAGATAATAGTTCCTAAATACCTTAATGATTCTACTTCATTAATCCTTTCTCCTTCCAATGATATTTCATCTTCTATTGCATACTCCGTTCTCATCATCTCTGTCTCTCTTCTATTCATCTATTAGATTACCTATCTACCTAATAGTTTAATTATCAAAAATTATATTACAGCACTAAACTTTACTGCTCACACATTAACCTGAAAAGTTTCAGAAAAACCTGATAAATTTCACAAGTGTTCATCTTTATTCCTTCGTCCTCTGGCGTAGAGATAACGAATAATATCTAATATCGAATATCTAAACTTCGAATGAACAATAGTTTAATTATCAAGAATTATGATAGTGCACTAAACTTCACTGCTTACACAAAAACTAAAAGATTTCACAATTGTTCATCTTTTTTCCTTCGTCCTCTGATGTAGTGATAACGAATAATGTCTAATATCGAATATCTAAACTTCGAATGAATAATAGTTTAATTATCAAAAATAATAATATTACACTGAAATTTATTGCTTATACAAAAACTAAAAGATTTCACAAGTGTTCATCTTTTTTCCTTCGTCCTCTGGCGAAAATATAATGATTGATATTTAAATTTCGAGCGAATTCCATCTAAGTTAGGTCATGATGTAGCTATCTTCCTAATGACTTAATTACCAAAAATAATATTATTGCACTAAACTTCACTGCTAACACAAAAACCTAATAGATTCCACAATTGTTCACTTTTTCCTTCATTCTCTGGCGTAGAGATAATGAATAATATCCACATCATCCGAGTTACCAAAGATCCTTCAGCACTTTTGAAATTTCCTCTTGTCTCGTCTCTGGCTTTTTAAGATAATGTCATCTTCATGGCTGTTGGTGTAGAGATCCCCTTGGGGATGAGCAAACAAGAAAGTGAACTTCAGTACATGAAGGATCAGGAGAGCTTTTATTTCAACGTTGTTTTGGGTTAAAATGAAAATGGAAAATGAGGATTTTGGAGTTGGTAATGTTGTATATGCATTGTCAAGGGGAAAACAAGTATTTCTAAAGCATTATACAAATGCTTTCTGGCCTCTGTAGCTATCCTTGTATTTGTAAATCTATTTCAGAAGGGAAAACCTCATATTTCAAATTAGGAAATAATGATTTGGAGTTAGTTGTATCGTATACACATCGTCACGGGAAAAAGGATTTATAAAGTATTATAGAAATGTTTTCTGGCCTCTGTAGCTCTCCTTGTATTTGTAAATCTATTCCAGAGTGGAAAGCCTCATCTTTCAAGCTAAAAAACTAATTACATAATGTTTTGATGTTACAATTAAAAACTCTTTTACAGAAAGCTGGCTTACTGAAAGGCCAGTCGTGCAAGTTAATTTATTTCTCTATCATAATTAATCCTGGCGGAAAAATTAGGTACTATGAGATTGAACCTTGAATACTGATGTACCTGAAAAATTAGAATTGTTATGTTTCACAAATATATCCAGGTATAGGTTTAAAGGCTTAAAGGCCGCTCACGAATGGCAGAGGTAAGGGACAGTGACATTGCCCCATCGAGCAGGACAATGCACTAGAGACTGACCATATACACATATGATCAGCTCCCAAGCCCCCTCTCCCCCCAAGCCAGGACCAAGGAGGGCCAGGCAATGGCTACTGATGACTCAGAAAATAGACCTGTAGGCTCCCCTAAAACCCCCATCCTTAGCTCACAAGGCTGGTGAGGTGGCAGCGACCAAAGAAACTAACGAGTTTAAGCGGGACTCGAACCCCCAGTCATTGCGTAAATAGAATCCCACACAACCAAATTTCAAATCATTATTCTCTATTCTTGGGTAGTTCTATAGCCTCTTTACAATGGCCATTCCTGTCTTAAGTTAGAGTTTTCTTTCTTGAGCACACTCGAACACACTATTTTTTTTTCATATTTCCTTTCCTCATCAAGCTATTTTCCCTGTTGGAGACCTTGGGGATATAGCATCCTGCTTTTCCAGCTAGGGTTATAGCTTAGATAATAATAATAATAATAATAATAATAATAATAATAATAATAATAATAATAATAATAATAATAATAATAATAATAAAACAAAAGCTGTTTTGAAAACAAAACAAAAATAGTAAAAAAACGAAGAAATTTTATTATCCTTTATAATGAAAATAATATATCTTACCAAAATTATTTCGAAGGAAAATTAATGATATTAACTGAGCCAAATAATAACTCGATTTAGAGCTTCCACTACACGCGAAATTAAATTCTCGCAAACAACCTTGAAATAAATTACCAGCGTATACTCTCTCGCTTTTGGTTTTAAGCCACATTCATTATTTACGTCTCCCTACATCACGTGACTTCGCACAGTACAGATCGCATTACTAAAATGGAGGCAGAGAATTAAGCAGCATCCTCAGGGCTATTTCTGCTCGTGAAACTCACGCATCTGGAGTTTGTCTTCGGGGGAAGGAGCTAAGAATGGAGTTTGTCTTCAGAGGAAGGAGCTATGACTGGAGTTTGTTTTCAGAGGATGGAACTAAGACAGGAGTTTGTCTTCAGAGGAAGGAGCTAAGACTAGACTTTGTCTTTGAGGAAGGAGCTAAGACTGGAGTTTGTCTTCAGAGGTAGGAGCTAAGACAGGAGTTTGTCTTCAGAGGAAGGAGCTAAGACTAGACTTTGTCTTCAGAGGTAGGAGCTAAGACTGGAGTTTGTCTTCAGAGGTAGGAGCTAAGACTGGAGTTTGTCTTCAGAGGAAGGAGCTAAGACTGCAGTTTGTTTTCAGAGGATGGAACTAAGAGTAGAGTTTGTCTTCAGAGGAAGGAGCTAAGACTGGAGTTTGTCTTCAGAGGTAGGAGCTAAGACTGGAGTTTGTCTTCAGAGGTAGGAGCTAAGACTGGAGTTTGTCTTCTGAGGCAGGAGCTAAGACTGGAGTTTGTCTTCAGAGGTAGGAGCTAAGACTGGAGTTTGTCTTCTGAGGAAGGAGCTAAGACTGGAGTTTGTCTTCAGAGGAAGGAGCTAAGACTGGAGTTTGTCTTCAGAGGTAGGAGCTAAGACTGGAGTTTGTCTTCAGAGGTAGGAGCTAAGACTGGAGTTTGTCTTCTGAGGAAGGAGCTAAGACTGGATTTTGTTTTCAGAGGATGGAACTAAGACTGGAGTTTGTCTTCAGAGGAAGGAGCTAAGACTAGAGTTTGTTTTCAGAGGAAGGAGCTAAGACTGGAGTATGTCTTCAAAGGAAGGAGCTAAGACTGGAGTTTGTCTTCAGGGGAAGGAGCTGAAACTCTGAAATATCTATGATAAAGTGTAGTTTTATAAAGCTTTTTTTTTTTTTATAGAATCATGGAAAATCATTTATGTTGATAATCAAGTTTAAAGCTTTAAAGACCGCTCATGAATGGCAGATGCAAGGGACAGTGACGTTGCCCTATCAAGCAGGACAATGCCATATAGACTGACCATATATACACATAATCAGCACCCAAAGCCCCTCTCAATCAAGCTAGGACCAGGAACGGCCAGGCAATGGCTGCTGATGACCCTAAAACCCCCTCCTTAACTCACAAGGATAGTTTGAGCAGGACACTATCTCCCGTCCAGTAGAACGCCAGACAGGGACGTTTCCAATGGGCCACCACAAAACTGCAATTACAAAGCACTGCTATATTACGTTGAAATAGGGTTGTGATGGCCTATGCGGTAACATCCCTGACTTGATAGCCACACTTGGGTTCTAGTCTCAAACTCTTTAGTTACTTTGGTCGCGGCAACCTCACCCTCCTTGTGAGCTAAGGATGTTTTTTTTGGGGGGGGGGGGCGTTGCCTCTAAGTCTACCTGCTGAGTCATCAATAGCCATTGCCTGGCCCTCCTTGATCCTAGCTTGTATGGAATCTTCAGGGCATTGTCCTGCTTACTAAGGCAATGTCACTGTCCCTTACCTCTGTCTCATGACCGGCCTTTAAACCTTGAAATGGGATACAATTTATTATTAAAATTGCCTAAATTGAGTAAGAAAAGGTAAGTAATTAACAAATGATAGCAACTTAAAACCACAATATGAAATTTATAAGAATAAACAAGATACAATCTATTATTAAAATTTCCTAAATTGAGTAATATTAGGTAAGTAAATAACACAAGTAATAGAAATGTAACATAACAACATACAAATTAAAAGAAGCAACGAAAGCTGAAGCAACAATATCTACCACAACAAAGAACGAAAAAAGAATTGAAAGCAACAGCAGCATTAACTACCTCAGCCTGGAAAACAATAAATGCATCTGAACCACTTAAAGGATTGAAAAAAAAAAAAAAAAACATGTTAAGCTTGAGGGGTTGAGCAAAGTTTTCTTCTCTTACGCGGAGGCATGCAGATGGCGGGCAAGGCTGAGTTCATATTCCCAGAGCCTTGAGCGCCTAGATGGGGTTCTCGGGGGGTTCTCGGGGGTTCTCGGGGGTTCCTCGGGGTTCTCGGAGGTTGGAATAGTTAGATGACTTAAAAAGGGTTCAGAGGAACTCATGAGAAATAATGCTGAGGAAGTGCTACGTGCCTCCGTGAGAAGCAAGAGTTAGCATTCGCAAGCAGATGGAGGTGTTTTTTTTTTTTTTGCTCATCTATGTACAATAACTTTCGCTCATTTACCTACGTTAACTTTCGCTCATTTACGAACGATAACTTTCGCTCATTTACGTATGATAACTTTCACTCATTTACGTACGATAACTTTTGCTCATCTTTGTACGATAACTTTTGCTCTTCTATGTACGATAAATTTTGCTCAATCACGTACGATAACTTTTGCTCATCTATGTACGATAACTTTCGCTCATTTACATACGATAACTTTTGCTCATTTACATACGATAACTTTTGCTCATCTTTGTACGATAACTTTTGCTCTTCTATGTATGATAACTTTTGCTCATTTACGTGCGATAACTTCTGCTCATCTATATACAATAACTTTCACTCATTTACGTACGATAACTTTCGCTCACATAAGTATGATAACTTTCTCTCATTTACGTACGATAACTTTCGCTCATTTACGTACGATAACTTTTGCTCATCTATGTACGATAACTTTTGCTCTTCTATGTACGATAACTTTTGCTCAATTACGTACGATAACTTTTGCTCATCTATGTACGATAACTTTCGCTCATTTACATACGATAACTTTTGCTCATTTTCATACGATAACTTTTGCTCATCTTTGTACGATAATTTTTTCTCTTCTATGTATGATAACTTTCGCTCATTTACCTACGTTAACTTTCGCTCATTTACGAACGATAACTTTCGCTCATTTACGTATGATAACTTTCACTCATTTACGTACGATAACTTTTGCTCATCTTTGTACGATAACTTTTGCTCTTCTATGTACGATAACTTTTGCTCAATCACATACGATAACTTTTGCTCATCTATGTACGATAACTTTCGCTCATTTACATACGATAACTTTTGCTCATTTACATACGATAACTTTTGCTCATCTTTGTACGATAACTTTTGCTCTTCTATGTATGATAACTTATGCTCATTTACGTGCGATAACTTCTGCTCATCTATATACAATAACTTTCACTCATTTACGTACGATAACTTTCGCTCACATAAGTATGATAACTTTCTCTCATTTACGTACGATAACTTTCACTCATTTACGTACGACAACTTTTGCTCATCTATGTACGATAACTTTCGCTCATTTACGTGCGATAACTTTTGCTCACCTACAGTATATACGATAGCTTTCGCTCATTTACGTAATATAACTTTCGCTCATTTACGTACGATAATTTTCGCTTATCTATGTACGATAACTTTTGCTTATTTAAGTACAATAACTTTTGCTCAGTTACGTATGATAACTTTTGCTCATCTATGTACGGTAACTTTTGCTCATCTATGTATGATAACTTTTGCTCATTTATATACGATAACTTTTGCTCATCTATGTACGATAACTTTCTGGGGCTAATTTTAGATCAAGATTACGATGACTTTGCCCTGAATGTTAGTGGCTTTTTAGTCTGTGTTTACATTACTTAAATATATTGCAAAATACATGACATTCTTCTTTATGTATGTTTTATGAATCATATACCAAGGGCAAAGCTGGGTGGGGGGAAATTAAGAATAATTGGATATATACAAAGGTGCTTTCAAGACAAATAGGAACGATAGGGAGATAGGAATAGTAAGAAAATGAAAAAAAAGATAAATAAGCAGATGATGACAGAAAAGATAAATATGAAGACATGTAAATTAATCTTTTTTTTAAACATATCAATATCAATATAAATATATAACACACACACACACACACACACACACATATATATATATATATATATATATATATATATATATATATATACATATATATATATATATATATATATATATATATATATATATATATATATATATATGTGTGTATAATTATATGTATATATATATATATATATATATATATATATATATATATATATATATATATATATATATATATATATATATATATGTATATATATGTATATATATATATATATATATATATATATATATATATATATATATATATATATATATATATATACATACATACATACATACATACATATATATATATATATATATATATATATATATATATATATATATATAAAGAACATGACGGCATAAACAAACATTATTTAGATATACAAATAACATTTAAAAAAATCTTGAATATTTAAAAATGGTTTTTTGAGACCAATTTAATTATAATTTCCTTTTAATGATATGAACTAATCTCTAATATCTATTTTACTCATTATAAATATGTCATTATAAGGAATATTTATCATGCTACAGAATTACTTAATCTTTATGATGATATTTGTATAAAAAGAAACTGTTTTCAATAACACTATAATACAGCTTTTTTTTTTCTTTTTTTTTTTAAAGCCTCTTAAGCGGGGTTTACACGGTCGAACGGTTTGTCGAACGGTTTGTCGAACCTGCTTGTCAAACCGTTTGAAGAGGTGGAGTCAATCACAAATGAATAAACTTTGTGGACAATGAAGCCCCGCCTACAAAAGTCAGGCGAGAACAGACTTCCTTCGAACCGTTCGACGAACGTGTTCGAGAACCAAATACCCCCTTCACACGTTCGAACATCACTTCAAACGCTTTTCTGTCGAACTGCGTTCGACGAACCGTTCGAACGTGTAAACCCGCCTTAAGTCTTCCTGTTCTTCATCATTTTAATCTTTCACCAGTTTTTGCCAGTTTTATCTACTCGCCTTCTTTCCTTCGTTTTAATTTTTGCATCTTGACTTTTAGCAAGTCTGTCCCTTCTCTTTTCTTCATCCTCAAACTTAGTTTTACCTCCATCAACGAAGTTGGGAGGAGGTTATGTTTTCACCCACATTTGTCTGTTTGTCCGTTTGTTTGTTTGTGAACAA
>NC_090748.1:106419158-106429158 GCF_036898095.1 Palaemon carinicauda
TTGACGCCAACTGTACAGAAGGTATGGCCTTACCCAAGACTAGGGAACTATGGTTTGATTTTGGAATGTCCTTCCCCTAGAAGAGCTGTTTACCATAACACGTTTCTTTAAATGTCTTCGTAAAGTGGTTTCCCTTCATCACTGATCTCACAAACCCTATAATACTCAAGCCTCCTGGCTAGTACAGTGGTCACGTGTTCGCCTAGCATTTGCATGGCAGCAGATCGATCCCAGCCTCCTGGCTATTACAGTGGTAAAGTGTTCGCCTAGCATTTGCATGGCAGCAGATCGATCCCAGCCTCCTGGCTATTACAGTGGTAAAGTGTTCGCGTAGCATTTGCATGGCAGCAGATCGATCCCCGTCCGGGACCGTGAGTTTAAACTGTTTATTGGGGAGGCCAACTGCTGTGGTTGGGCACCACAGTGGGTGGTTGGACTTGTTAGGCTGACGTTCTGGTGAGCATCTATTCTGATGAAACTGGAAGTGAAAACCGATACCTTTAAGCTTTAATATAGGTGCTATTTCATTTACTGTTCTCGTGTAGTCACAGGATTGTGGTGGCTGATGTGGTAACGTCCCTGACTGGTGAACGCCAGACTAGGGTTAGAGTCCCGCTCAAACTGCTTCGTTCCTTTAGTCGCTGCAACCTTACTATCCTTCTGAGCTAAGAATGGGGTGTTTGGGGGAGACTATATGTCTATCTATTGAGTCATAAGCAGCTATTGCATGGCCTTCCCTGGTCCTAGCTTGGGTGGAGAAGCGGCTTGGGCGTTGATCATATGCATATATGGTCAATCTCTAGGGCATTGTCCTGCTTGATGGGGTAATGCCAGTGTCCCTTGCCTCTGCCATTCATGAGCGGCGTTTAAACAGGGTGCAATCTCAATAATCCTTTGAAAATAGGAAAGATTTTCTTTTCATAGGGTTTAGAAAATATTACTTATTCTTCCCTTATAAACCTTTGGAATTTTCTGTTTCTATTTTCACTTGTTTTTATGGTTTATTTTACATGAGGCGACAATTCAATTATCCATCTTTTTTTTTCCTTGCTTTCCTCGGTCTTAAATTACATGACGGCAAGTGGCTGTCCATCTCTTCAACCATTTTCTTTAAAAAAACTACTTTTTAGTGCAGTGTTCTACCAAAAGCATAGAAAAGTTTGTTTACTGACAAGAGAAGTCATGTATGTTGACAAGAAAAATAACATTTATTGACAAGAAAAGTAATACGCGAAATATAAACTTTTTTTTATACCACATTCGTAGAGCTCGATTTCTTGACTAGCGAAGTCGAAAAAGAGAGACAATACTAAAATCCCTATGGAACGGAATAAGGAAGCATAAAATGATAAAAGTTGGTAGATAAACAATTGATAAAAAAGAAAGAAAAAAATCATGTTTATTGAAAAGAATAGTATACGATAAATACAATACTTTTATTATACCCCCTTCGTAGACTTGATTTCTTGACTAGCGAAGTCGAAAAAGAGAGACAATACTAAAATCCTCCTGGAACGAAATGAGGAAGCATAAAATGATAAAAGTTGGTTGATAAGCAATTGAAAAAAGAAAGAAAAAGAAAATAATCATATTTATTGAAAAGAAAAGTAGTATAGGATAAAGGCAAAACTTTTTATACCCCCTTTGTAGAGCTCGATTTCTTAACTATCGAAGTCGAAAAAGAAAGACAATACTAAAATCCTCATGAAACGAAATAAGGAAGAAAGAAAATGATAACAGTAGGTCGATACACAATTGAAAGCAATATTAAAATCCTCATGAAACGAAATTAGGAAGCAGAAAAATGATAAAAGTGAGTTGATAAACAACTGAAAAAAAGAAAGAAAAAAAATCCTGATAGGTGGTCAGCCCAGCTCTTTTGACAAATGATTTGGAACTTCCTTTGGTTTGCTCAAAGACTGATAAGAAGAAGGCTGAAGGCTGAACTCGAATCCAGGAATTCAGTCTTTTCTTTGGGGGGGGGATTAAATAGTGTGCTCGTCTGCTCGTCTGTGTGTTTGAGAGAGAGAGAGAGAGAGAGAGAGAGAGAGAGAGAGAGAGAGAGAGAGAGAGAGAGAGATTATTCAAAGGTCACTGGAGAGTAGTATTATCGTAATTCAGTTCTTTATATATATATATATATATATATATATATATATATATATATATATATATATATATATATATATATATATATATATACTGTATATATATATATGTATATGTATATATATGTATATATATATTTATATATAAATAAATACAGTATATATATATATATATATATATATATATATATATATATATATATATATATATATATATATACATGTATATATACATATATATATATATATATATATATATATATATATATATACATATATATATATATATATATATATATATATATATATATATATGTGTGTGTGTGTATATATTGTATTCATTTATATATAAATATATGTATATTTATATATGAATAAATACAGTATATATATACATATATATATGTATATATATATATATATATATATATATATATATATATATATATATATATATATATATATATACTGTATTTATTCATATATTAATATAGATATGTATATATATATTTATATATGAATAAATACAGTATATATACATACATATATATATATATATATATATATATATATATATATATATATATATATATATATATATATATATATATATATATATATATCTCAGATCTATCCATGATGCAGATAATATTCACATAAAAGTCTGTATTTAAGAACATGGAGAAGAAATTATAATTCATTCGAATATCAAAATACCTGACAACCACCAGCAATGGCAGTTTAGAAACCGAAGATTTCAAACCAAACAGGTTAATATTCTGAAAGGAATTTGCATGAAACGTAAAACGGATTCAATGGTAAAATTGCATGAAACGCAATGGTAAAAAAGGATTAATATTCAAAATGGACTTAGGACTGATGTGTCTCGTGACTGTAATAGATGAGAATTAAATATTATTTATCTTGTGGATCAGTGATTTGATAGTTTTGGTAAGTTATGGCCAATCTTGCTAATTCCTTCTTAGAAACGTAAGAAGAAGAAGGAGAAGAAGAAGAAGAAGAAGAAGAAGAAGAAGAAGGAGGAGGAGGAGGAGGAGGAGGAATAGAAGAAGACGAAGAAGAAGAAGAAGAAGAAGAAGAAGAAGAAGAAGAAGAAGAAGAAGAAGAAGAAGAAGAGAAATTAACAATCATGTATTCATTTGGAATGAAGCTATAAATCATAGTGAATCTTTCCTCTTCTCCTCTTTTACTGAATATTTCTCTTCTCCTCTTTTAGTGAATATTTCTCTTCTCCTCTTTAAGTGAGTCTCTCCTCTTCTTGCTAATTCTCAACCAGTCGTGACACATGCTATCTTTTCTCACCAGATGTCAGACACATCAAAGAATTACGAACTCTCCTGATTATGGCCTGCGTGAAATCAACCTCGTAACTTTCTTTTTACTCTGTGTTTACTGGGGGTGAAATGCCCCCATCCCCCGCCAACACCCCCCCCTGAGATTTGACTTATGTTAATTGCATTTCCTTACCGCGCTTGGAATGTCCTTTTGTGGTTTACTTGAAAAGCGGGATGTCTTCATTAACTGGTTATTTATCTGCTGGGAATATGGGAATGGTTTTGAAAGTGTTTTTCTTTTTTCTTTTGAGGAGAAAATGTATTATTGTTTGTAACTTCTGTTTGTATATGAGTTTGTCTTTCTTTTTGCATATAAATTACACACACACACACACACACACACACACACACACACACACATATATATATATATATATATATATATATATATATATATATATATATATATTTATATATATATATGTACACACATACATACATACATACATATATATATATGTATGTATGTATGTATGTATGTATGTGTGTACATATATATATATGTATGTATGTATGTATGTATGTATGTGTGTACATATATATATAAATATATATATATATATATATATATATATATATATATATATATATATATATGTACACACATACATACATACATACATACATACATACATACATATATATATGTATGTGTATATATATATATATATATATATATATATATATATATATATATATATATATATATTCCTATTTATATATCTGTATATATACATACATATATATATATATATATATATATATATATATATATATATATATACTGCATAAATAATAGTATATATATATATAATACCTCTATATATATGTATATATATATTATGTATATATATACATAGATATATATATATATATATATATATATATATATATACATATATATATATATACATATATATATATATATATATATATATATATATATATATATATATATATATATATATATATACATATTACTAAAACCTGAGTACATCAGCTAGTTACAACTCAAAGAGCTATGGAAAGAGTAATGATGGGAATAACACTAAGAGACATAAAAAGAGCAACATGGATACGAGAACAAGCTAAAATAGAGGATATTCTAACATGTAAGGAAAAAAAAATGGAAATGGGCAGGACATATAATGTGAATGACAGACAATAGATGGACATTATGAATAACAGAATGTGTCCCTACAGATTATAAAAGAATCAGGGGAAGGAAGAGAAGACGATGGATTCACGAACTAAGAAAATTTGCGGGTGTAGGCTGGAAAAGAAAGACCATAAACAAATGCAAGTGGAAGGAGATATCTGAGGCCTTTGTTCTGCGGTGGACCAATAACGGCTGATGATGATATATACATATATCAGTTTATGCATGTTAGACTATAGTTTCTATTGTGAAAAAAAAAAAAAACAGAAAAACAGGGTATCACCAAGCAAGCCAGAGAGATACTCAATGTGATTTCTATTTGCCATCCAGGAGAAGAATATATCAATTATGTGTTCTGCTTCTCTCTATCTTTTTATCTCGAAGATAAAAAAAACAGAAAAATAGGGTATCACCAAATAAGAAAGAGAGAGAATCATTGGGATTTCTACTTGGTATCCAGGAGAAGAACGTATTAATTATGTACCTTGATTCGCTCTATCTTTTTATCTTGAAGATAAAAAAAAAGAAAAAGAAAAAAAAGGGTATCAACAACCAAGCAAGATAGAAACTCGGTGTGAATTCTATTTTCCATCCAGGAGAAGAAGACCTTATCAATTATGTACCCTGTTTCGCTCTATCTTTTTATCTTGAAGATAAAAAAAAAAAAAAAAAACAGGGTATCAACAACCAAGCAAGATAGAAACTCGGTGTGATTTCTATTTTCCATCCAGGAGAAGAAGACCTTATCAATTATGTACCCTGTTTCGCTCTATCTTTTTATCTTGAAGATAAAAAGAAAAAAAAAAAAAACAGGGTATCAACAACCAAGCAAGATAGAAACTCGGTGTGATTTCTATTTTCCATCCAGGAGAAGAAGACCTTATCAATTATGTACCCTGTTTCGCTCTATCTTTTTATCTTGAAAATAAAAAGAAAAAAAACAGGGTATCAACAACCAAGCAAGACAGAACTCGGTGTGATTTCTATTTTCCATCCAGGAGAAGAAGACCTTATCAATTATGTACCCTGTTTCGCTCTATCTTTTTATCTTGAAGATAAAAAGAAAAAAAAAAACAGGGTATCAACAACCAAGCAAGATAGAAACTCGGTGTGATTTCTATTTTCCATCCAGGAGAAGAAGACCTTATCAATTATGTACCCTGTTTTGCTCTATCTTTTCATCTTGAAGATAAAAAAAAGAAAAGAAAAAAAAACAGGGTATCAACAACCAAGCAAGATAGAAACTCGGTGTGAATTCTATTTTCCATCCAGGAGAAGAAGACCTTATCAATTATGTACCCTGTTTCGCTCTATCTTTTCATCTTGAAGATAAAAAAAAAGAAAAAAAAAAAAAACAGGGTATCAACAACCAAGCAAGATAAAAACTCGGTGTGAATTCTATTTGCCATCCAGGAGGAGAAGACCTTATCAATTATGTACCCTGTTTTACTCTATCTTTTCATCTTGAAGATAAAAAAAAAGAAAAAAAAAGGGTATCAACAACCAAGCAAGATAGAAACTCGGTGTGAATTCTATTTTCCATCCAGGAGAAGAAGACCTTATCAATTATGTACCCTGTTTCGCTCTATCTTTTCATCTTGAAGATAAAAAAAAAAAGAAAAAAAAAAAGGGTATCAACAACCAAGCAAGATAAAAACTCGGTGTGAATTCTATTTGCCATCCAGGAGAAGAAGACCTTATCAATTATGTACCCTGTTTCGCTCTATCTTTTCATCTTGAAGATAAAAAAAAGAAAAAAAAAAGGGTATCAACAACCAAGCAAGATAGAAACTCGGTGTGAATTCTATTTGCCATCCAGGAGGAGAAGACCTTATCAATTATGTACCCTGTTTCGCTCTATCTTTTTATCTTGAAGATAAAAAAAAAGAAAAAAAAAAAGGGTATCAACAACCAAGCAAGATAAAAACTCGGTGTGAATTCTATTTGCCATCCAGGAGAAGAAGACCTTATCAATTATGTACCCTGTTTCGCTCTATCTTCTCATCTTGAAGAAAAAAAAAAGAAAAAAAAAGGGTATCAACAACCAAGCAAGATAGAAACTCGGTGTGAATTCTATTTTCCATCCAGGAGGAGAAGACCTTATCAATTATGTACCCTGTTTCGCTCTATCTTTTTATCTTGAAGATAAAAACAAAGAAAAAAAAAAGGGTATCAACAACCAAGCAAGATAAAAACTCGGTATGAATTCTATTTTCCATCCAGGAGAAGAAGACCTTATCAATTATGTACCCTGTTTCGCTCTATCTTTTCATCTTGAAGATAAAAAAAAGAAAAAAAAAAAGGGTATCAACAACCAAGCAAGATAAAAACTCGGTGTGAATTCTATTTTCCATCCAGGAGGAGAAGACCTTATCAATTATGTACCCTGTTTCGCTCTATCTTTTCATCTTGAAGATAAAAAAAAGAAAAAAAAAAGGGTATCAACAACCAAGCAAGATAGAAACTCGGTGTGAATTCTATTTGCCATCCAGGAGAAGAAGACCTTATCAATTATTTACCCTGTTTCGCTCTATCTTTTCATCTTGAAGATAAAAAAAAAGAAAAAAAAAAACAGGGTATCAACAACCAAGCAAGATAGAAACTCGGTGTGAATTCTATTTTCCATCCAGGAGAAGAAGACCTTATCAATTATGTACCCTGTTTCGCTCTATCTTTTTATCTTGAAGATAAAAAGAAAAAAAAAAACAGGGTATCAACAACCAAGCAAGATAGAAACTCGGTGTGATTTCTATTTTCCATCCAGGAGAAGAAGACCTTATCAATTATGTACCCTGTTTCGCTCTATCTTTTTATCTTGAAGATAAAAAGAAAAAAAAGAAAAAGGGTATCAACAACCAAGCAAGATAGAAACTCGGTATGATTTCTCTTTGCCATCTAGGAGAAGAAGACCTTATCAATTATGTACCCTGTTTCGCTCTATCTTTTTATCTTGAAGATAAAAAGAAAAAAAAAAAACAGGGTATCAACAACCAAGCAAGATAGAAAGTCGGTGTGATTTCTATTTTCCATCCAAGAGAAGAAGACCTTATCAATTATGTACCCTGTTTCGCTCTATCTTTTTATCTTGAAGATAAAAAGAAAAAAAAGGGTATCAACAACCAAGCAAGATAGAAACTCGGTGTGATTTCTATTTGCCATCCAGGAGAAGAACGTATCAATTATGTGTTCTGCTTCTCTCTATCTTTTTATTTTGATGATAAAAAAAAAGAAAAAAAGGGTATCAACAACCAAGCAAGATAACAACTCGGTGTGATTTCTATTTTCCATCCAGGAGAAGAAGACCTCATCAATTATGTACCCTGTTTCGCTCTATCTTTTTATCTTGAAGATAAAAAAAACAGAAAAAACCGGGTATCAACAACCAAGCAAGATAGCAACTCTGTGTGATTTCCATTTTCCATCCAGGAGAAGAAGACCTTATCAATTATGTACCCTGTTTCGCTCTATCTTTTTATCTTGAAGATAAAAAAAAGAAAAAAGGGTATCAACAACCAAGCAAGATAGGAACTCAGTGTGATTTCTATTTTCCATCCAGGAGAAGAAGACCTTATCAATTATGTACCCTGTTTCGCTCTATCTTTTTATCTTGAAGATAAAAAGAAAAAGGAGAAAAAGGGTATCAACAACCAAGCAAGATAGGAACTCGGTGTGATTTCTACTTCCATCCAAGAGAAGAAGACCTTATCAATTATGTACCCTGTTTCGCTCTATCTTTTTATCTTGAAGATTAAAAAAAAAGAAAAAACAGGGTTCAACAACCAAGCAAGATAGAAACTCGGTGTGATTTCTATTTTCCATCCAAGAGAAGAAGACCTTATCAATTATGTACCCTGTTTCGCTCTATCTTTTTATCTTGAAGATAAAAAGAAAAGAAAAAAAAGGGTATCAACAACCAAGCAAGACAGAACTCGGTGTGATTTCTATTTTCCATCCAGGAGAAGAAGACCTTATCAATTATGTACCCTATTCCGCTCTATAACAGACGCGAACCTTAGCCAGGAAAATAAGAAAAAGCAAACACAGCCGTGTTGGTGTGATTTTGCTGAAGCCTGGGATTTTAGAAGGAAAGAGCTCTGGTAATGTTCGGAGTAAGGGACTGGGTCAGGATTTACTTTTACTTGTGATTACTGAAGGAGATTCAGTGTCGGAGTTCAATTTTGTTTTAAGGCTGAATGTCTGTCAGGCTGTTTTTCTCTAGGATTTGGTTAGAGAAAGGAAATGATATTATGGTTACCTTTGTTTTATTTTCATTTTATTCAGATGTTATTATTAGTATTATTATTATCATCATCACCATGATTATTATTGTAATTTTATCCTTATATGTATACTATATTTTATATATATAATATATATATATATATATATATATATATATATATATATATATATATATATATATATATAAATATATACATAATTATTATTTAGGGTAAACAGACCTTTAAATAGGAAGAAAATACATATTGATAAAAATAAGTTATTTTATTATTAATAAAAAACATTTCCTTATGTACTTAATGCTTTTAAATAGAATTAACTTTATATATATATATATATATATATAATATATATATATATATATATATATATATACATATATATATTATATATATATATATATATATTATATATATATATATATGCATATATATGACATATGATTGCAGATCTATAATAATTTACTAGATTATTTGTGAACAAATTTCAAAGTTTATGTCTTATTTTTGGTTTGTTCTCTTCAATATATGGAGATGTACAATTTAGCAGGTTTAATTTGTTTAAAATTTATAGCTGTTTATACAATTATTCATATATTTATTTATCTATTCAGATATAGAGAAAATACTAACTCTATACTTGTATTTAACAGATCATTTATTACTCTTCATTATTTTGTTTTCTTCTAAAATGTTCAAACACCTGAAATTCGAAAAACGCTAAAATATCTATTTGAGGAGCCGTACTAAACCTCGCTCGTTCCTGTCTTGTTTCTCAGTTTAAGAGACGTAAAAGAGATGTTCGA
Organism: Palaemon carinicauda; assembly: GCF_036898095.1. Classification (NCBI taxonomy): domain Eukaryota; kingdom Metazoa; phylum Arthropoda; class Malacostraca; order Decapoda; family Palaemonidae; genus Palaemon; species Palaemon carinicauda. The sequence continues at coordinate 106,428,828 of NC_090748.1, forward strand.
GAGAGAGAGAGAGAGAGGAGAGAGAGAGAGAGAGAGGAGAGAGAGAGAGAGAGAGAGAGAGAGATGGGTAAAAGTGTGTGAAAGTAGGCGAAGAATACTTTACTCGGGCACGGAACGGTCCTCTGTTCTCGTTTCCTCATACCTGACCAGGAAGTTTTCTGGAGAAGCATTACTGAGATTCAATGCGTGACGTCGTATTGTTTTGGTTTCTTCTTCTTCTTCTTCTTCTTCTTCCGTCCGTTGGCGATTTTAGGATGAATTTTAGAAGAAAATTCATAGCGTATTCTTTTAGTTTCTCTATCTCTACTTCGTTTAGTCCTTTGTCAATGTT